>NC_092819.1:57640000-57707500 GCF_023375885.2 Dermacentor andersoni | reverse complement strand
ATATCAAGGAAGGAAAAGGCTGCTGCACTAGTGTCACTGTCCTAGCACGAACAGGTGACGACATGCATAATGGACTCAACATCGCAGCGAAATCATTAACACGAAGGTTCTGTCGACATATGTTACAAGTGCTGAAACATCGCTAGACGTTTCCTTCTTTCTAATAAGGTGTTAATCGAGCTGCTTTGCATTGACATAATCTAAACTGCTACATATAAGTGACGTTTCCATGTGTTGTACGTTACTCATTTAGGATGCAATCTATAGCACCAACGAAACCAACTCGCTGTTGTAACCTCTTGCGTCAGTGTTTTATGACATACTCACGGGTACATATATGCATTCAATGCCCAGGTGTGGATCATCGATTATCGATCATTGCTCGCAGGCGCTTGCGTTTCTCAGCAGTGGCTCGGCCGCAATCCTTCGAGCAAAATGCTTGATTGCGATTGCTCAATTATGCATTCAGCCGAACATTACTGGGTTCATTCATGCCTGACACCGGTGTTGCGAGATACTTCGGATGCTTCCTGCAAATTCCCATTCGCGTCACGACCGACCTAGGCCTATTTTTCATTTCCTTGCTCCACCGGCCATGCATGACTCCGCATCATTACGATACCAAGCGTCGCATTGTTATAGACGGCCGGTAAGGATACTGAGTTCCTTTCAGGCCTTCCCGGCTATATACGGGCTTGGCGTCACAATTATACTGAAGTGTATACAGCCGTCGCTGCTTCCTACGCGCTAACACCGCACTGACGCGAATATCGCAGTGAACGCAACAGTCGTCGCTTCTGTGTATGCACATGCTACATGCGACGCACTTCCTGTGTCACGTGACGAAGCGGGAGTATGTATACAGCGAGCTTGCATAAAGTACATGCATACTACGCTATATACTATATTATATACCATGGGTACACTGTAAAATAATCTACACCTTACAAAGCAAATAAGGGCGTAAGTGCGTGTGTAACTTACGCCCTTACACCCTTTCTGGATGCAAGAGTGCGAGCTACAGACAGAATTACACCCTTCTTTATTTCTAAGGGAGCAAATTATATTACATTGCGCTATACTGTTCGATATGCTATTGCTATACTATAGCTATGCGAGTGCTGGACAGCGTTGCATTGTCGTTACCAGAAGATCGCTGAGCACTGCCATTTTTGGGAACACCCATCCTTTGAAGGGAATACGCCGTATAGTTCATGGGATGTAACATTTACCATTATGCGTGCTAGCTCATAGTTAGCCTGCGATTTATATCCTGAACGACCACCCTCTCGCGTTTTGTTCAGCGAGAAGTGCCAAGGCGTTCGGGTAGGAATTTTGCTTGTTTGTGCATGCGTGCGTGCGTTTACAACGGCATGTCCAGCGCGTCTGAGATAGCTATACGTGCGCGACAGGAAATTTACCGTGCAGGCTTGGCAACAAGCCAACCTTTTCATTGAATGCGTGTTTTGCCCGTGCTTAAAGGATTATGGTTTTTGCCTCTGTAATCCGCAACCTATAGGAGGAGGCTAGTCGCATGATACCATGGACATAGCATAACCGGTTAATTATAGCTTACATGCTGACCGTACCACCGAACCGTAACCAAAAAAACACCTGCGCATATACTTTCGTATGCAGAGCGCGTTATTTTTTACAGTGGAGCCTATATAGTTGTGTGTGCCTCGCTCACGAGTTTATATATACGTGCAACGTCGGCAGCAATCACGGTTGCGGGCACCATATAATTTGGATTACCAAATGCAAATTCACAAGGGTCAAGCGCACCGCATTTTTCCTGCTTTGTGTATAACACTTGGCTTGCATGCTCAGCGTTATATAGCATGCTGTCATGGTCGCGCCTTAGACCCTTGGAGTATGTATACATGTCTACATGTATACATGTATACACCGTAACTCTGCTCGAGTGTGGCTTGGTTTGCTTAACTCCACATGTTGTTGAGATTATGTTGAATTTATGCTGATCTTTCTTAGCCTTCAATAAACTTTCTTTAGAAAAGATTGAATTTCCGATCACGTCTTTGGTAATAAGGGACCGGCTTTGCGTTAGCGCGTTCGTTTTGTTAAACTGCCAGCGTGATTTTTGTAATATCGCGAGGTTTCGGCGTCACTGCCTTTACGTTAAGTTGCTTTCATTCGTGACGTCGTGGATCCCTGCGATTAAACGCTATTTATTCATGCATAGAGTGGCGATGTACAGGGTATCATTTTGGCGGCCAATATGTGACGTGAAAACGGACATGGCTTTGGTAGAGGGAGTTCGTTTTTGGTTACAGGTACGTGATAACGGAATTGGGTCCACTGATTGACCGCCCAGTTCAATCAGTTTTTTTCAACCAAACTGTATGCAGTACAAGTGTGGTGTTCATATAGTGATCACAAGTGGTGCTACAAGGAACGATCAAAAGTGGTCTTGTCGAAGCCTTGGCTATAGAGATCCCTCGTTCGACCACTGTTGACTATTTCGAGTCTCCATATTTCCGTGACCACATCTGTCAAACAATGTCGGTTCGTTTCTCTCTCTCTCTTGTATATTCGAACGTGCTATTAACAGCCTTTAATTCAAGTACCGCCTTCATACACTTGGAACTTCTTTTGTGGAACAATACAAAAAAGCGCGACGGTAAAATATGCGCGCGAAAAGAAAGGGAATTGTGGTATATACTACGTATGTCTGGGTCACATAGCTGTATACACTTTTTAACAGCATTCTCATACGAAGTGGCAATATCGAAGCACTATAGATATTATGAAAAAAGACTGTAGAGCGGTGAATTTTCCTGAAAATCCGAATCAGCTTTCTGTATGCTGCTTCATTACCCTTCATCATATTCTGAAACTAAACAGATCATTTGACTACTTCATTACCATCCGTACCCTTGGCGACCCGTCCTTTTATACTAACAACTTCATACTTCCGACAAGAAGACGCGCTAAACACAATAGCCGCAAGCGCACAGAAAACCCTTCACATTACAGCAAGGGGGGAGGGTACACACCCTCCACAAACTCATTGCTATCGCATTCACGCGCTCTCTCGCTCGCGCTCATAAGCCGGCGATGAAGAGGTAATCGTTCCAGCTGATTAATGGTCGGCCGCCGACCGGGGCTCGTGTTGCTTTATGGGAAAGGTGCCCAGCCACGAACGCGCGGACACATACAGCGGGGCTCTCTCTAGACGAGGTGATCTACCGCGCGTCTCTCTGTTCTCTCTCTCTCTCTTCTCCTATGCGCGCGCGTGTGTATCTCACAACGCGTGCGCGATAGAGACGCCACTGGGTCGAGCGTGTGTATACGCCCGAGCGTTTTCAGGCAAGGCTGAAGAAGGTTCGCGTCGTGTGCGGCAATAGCTGCCCTATGGGATGCCACGGCGCTGCAAAAGAAAGGAGCGGTGAAAGATTTGGCAATGAAACGACTGCGCGCTCTTTGTGAGGGCGAGACCTCATCTGTATACGTCAACGGTGGCAATTTGCCTGCGAAGCTTGCTGCGTCGTGCAACGGCCCTTGCGAACGTCACCTTGTTGTCTTTCGTTCTTTCTTTCTTTGCTGACTCTGATGTGGAGTGAGATTTTGGAAAGAGGCAGGCTATATAAGTTTAAAAAGATAAAGAGAACTATATGTCGAAACGACCACACGTCTTCGTGAAGGACACCGTACCCTGCCGATCGGTAAGTCGTCACAGGTTATTGCAATCGAAGACCACCGGAGTTCGTAATCAAAGCTTTTGAGAGCCCATCGTGCAGAGCTGGTCATTTCATTGCGAACAACATGAAGGATGTTTGGGCGAGACGTGAAGGAACTATAGAGAGCAGCAGCTTCGATGTAACGTAATAATGATCACACTAATCTGAAGAGAACAGTGAAGGGGGGGGGGGGAGGATTCAGACGGCGACGAAGTAAAAGAGGGCCACATCTTAGCTGGCATCGTGGGAAGTTGTGTAAGGTACATTCAAGTATAGATGCTGGACGTTGATTCTTCAGCGGACACGTATCTGTGACGAACTGCTCAACCACGCACTACAGACGCATTACTTTTCGGCACTATAATATATACGGGGTACACCTGACCCCAAGAGTCTTAGGAAAGCGGGAATCAGGAAAAAAAGAACAAATGTCGCAGTGACTCTACAAGTCTCACAAAAATAAAAGGCGATGTGCACGTTTTCCCAGGTTACCGACACTTCTGCACTTCTGCATTGCACTTCTGCGACAACTAAATGCACTTCTGCATTGTCAAACTGAGTTGCGAAGGCACAAGAATTTTCACGATCCTTACTCACAACTTCCGTATACTGCGAATTTTTCGGTCGTCCGTATGTATACATACGAGTGTATATGCAACATGCAGCGAGCGAGCGGCGTATAGACTGCAGGCTATGCTATATACGAGGGTGTTCTTCCTGGACAAATAAATCTCCTCCCGCGGGGAGTGCATACAACCGACGACGCTGGCTGGAGGTATACCTCTTAATTGTCGGCGCGACGCGATCGTAATCACCACGCCAGTCCCGTGCCAGCTGAGTGCCGGAAGCAGCACGGCGGGCTCGCGCCGTTTCTGCTTGGCATTAAGCATTCTCTCACCGCGAGCGCTCATCGTTGTCTCTAATCGCGAGCGCTTCGCGTTCTGCGTTGGCAGGCTATGCGGACACTTAAGCAGAGTCGAGATTTGTCCTTTCTAGAGATGAGAGCGTTTTGTTGGCGCCCTGTCACGCGCGCCCGAAGGTTCTGTGACGCGCACATTGCGAGTTGTCATCGACGAAAAAGACTTTGGTGTAGAGCCTGGGAAGGGGACGTCAGGCCAAGCTCAAAGTCGCGCTTAATTATTATCGTAACAGGTTTTAAACGCTTGAAAAGACGGATGTGAAAAGGGAGGTCACAAACACGCGAGCGCCAACTTTCAGCATCAGGCGTATACTACTTGAAACCGATGCTCCCACACACTCATATACGTGTATACATTGCACGCGTATGCCATAAACAAATGTTACGCGCAGAGATATTCATTTGCATACGTAATAGTATATGTGCCTCTTCAATATATACGTTGTCCCGTTGTGGTTCGGTCGTCGAAATCTGAATAACGGATGAAGGTGTGCGTCGCCTATTTTTACGATACCGACAGTACGTTCCAGCATAATCGCTGGTGCTGGCGTGTATGCGTTCCTGAATGTACAACGCACTGTTCGCGTCGAGCATGCAATGTGAATGGCAGACGTTTCTTGGCGCTGTAGCATCGGCGATAACATTCGAGAAAGTTCCGATACGCGAAGCTTGTGCACCAGTTAATGTATATGCGCCTCGGTTTCGAATAAACCGTTTGTTGAAAGTTATAGCGCTCGCGGTTCGTGTCCTCCCACTTTTGTCCCCGTCATTTCAAGCGACATTACCCGTCCATGTCATATAGCAACAGGGTCGAACGTCAACCCTTGCACTGGAAGTTTATTCGTCGCCACGTATTATAACTTATGCCCCGAGTGGTAATGGTTAACGTCTGTATACGGCATAAATATGCTTCGCGAGAAATGCTTAAGTAGGAAGCGTGACCGTTATATGTAACCTATAAGGAAGATTCCTATCTCCCGACTGCATTCTTATCATGCACCGTTTACGACCGTACGATCCCGGTGATAACGTGCACCGTAACCTCACTACGACCGCTGACGAATCGCGAAAGAAATACTTTAGAATTGGAATATATAGAACCGTTTCATCAGTTTGGCATTGTCATAGTTCATTCGATCGACGTCGAATTGAGCACGGCTTCTTCGAGCGTGCGCTTCTGGAACTGTCATTGTGACCACTGCAGGAGCTCGCAAACAGTCCGCCATTGAGCTTGGGAGGCGTCGGACACTTAAGCTAGATTGGCTTAGTCGGGAATGAGAGCGTTGGTTGGCGTCCATCACGCCAACAGCACGGGCACGAGATGACGTATACCGTGGCACGTCGAACGCGACTGTGTAGTTGACGACCCTTTGCTCCCAGATATGCAAAGTGTTAATGCATAACCGCGTTTGTATATCCCGAGTTCATTGGCACAACGGACAGTTCCGACTAGTACGGTTGAAGCTCTTCGTTGTGCCATTAAACTCTATATAAGTGCCACCAAGCGCCAAGTCAAGTCCTGCGGATCTAATCACCGCGCAGCCCGCGTATTCGCAAGGCTTGTCGTTCCTAAGTATCGTTTTCCATTGACAGGCTTCCCTCGTGAATAATATGTCTTGAAATCACGATTGGACGGCATTTGTTCTTACGAACAATACTACAACACATAGGAGGTGACAACGGGCTCAGATGTCTTTTATTCCTCGGTGAATATTATGTGTTCAAACTGTGTGTAGGTGTACAAACCTGCCGATTCTTAGAGCTGAAAACTTAGTCATGGTGGACTAACGGATTTCTCGTGAAGTAATATGGCTGGACATAATGGAATGGAACGTCGACAGACATCGCTATAGTGTTAATTCCCGACTTTTTTATTTCTATGCTTTTACAAATGTGAAAAACGGTACGGGTATATTAGTGCAATGTGCAGATCAATGTCATCCTTTTGTAAGAAACATCCGCGTTTTAACGGCAAATGGAAGGTATATGCCAGCTGTATGGAGGATATGCTTTGGAAAGGAGATGCGCATGTTTCGCAAGTGCGTTTATTCCATGTCGATCTGAGCACGGCTGCTGCTGCTATTGGCGTGCTCTGCCGATACTGCCATTGTTCGTCACCTATACTCAACGGCACTTCTCGTTGGTGTTTGGCAGACTGCGTCACGTTTAGATTTGGGCGAGGTCGGTTTATAAAAGATCCGCACGTATATCCTGTTATTGGGTACGTATATACTCGTATATATACACGTCAAAGGTTTTACCTCACGCGTGTGACTTGTCGATAGCCATCAACGGAAGAAAACGTCTTGGCACTGAGATGCAATTTGCAGTATGACAGTACGCTTTGACCCCCGACGTCTCCTGTGTGCGTACGAAGGCGCTGTGACAAAGTTTTGTAAGTTATTTCGTGAGAAGTATGCGAGTTGTAAGCAAATGTATTTGCTCTGAGTGCTTCCCGTCTGTGTCCGTAAGTGCGAAACGTTTAAGCAGCCAGCGTGACCAAATGCAGCCTTTTTTTTTTTTTTTAGTGTGAAACGGTTTTGTTATTGAGCACCAAATTTGAGTCCATATTCGTTCTGCAGTCACTTAAGCAGGTACCGCCTTTATGTTGCGCCATATTATGCCTCTAATGCTCGAGAATTTCGAACGAGTGCGTTATAACTTTGGCTGACGACTGAAGACTTGCCGGTAATGGAAAATATTGCATAAGCACTGAATACTGGTACAACCTCTGGTAACAGAAGAGGTTCATTCGGGTTCGGGAGAACTTGCGGATGATCGACTCTTCGTGCCTTGCGTTTGAACTTGGTCGAAATGAGTTGCTCATTGTTCCGATACCGCACACCGAACAGACATCAGCAACTTCCACAATCCGATCAAGATACGCATATATCAAATGGCCACAAAGGAATTCTGAAATTTTCTTCTGTCTAGTTGCACAGAATGAATCCTCTACATCGTTTCTTGAAAGCGCATGGGTTCTCGGATCATTCCGCAGTGCAACTTGCACAGTGCAAGCAACTAAAAGGGCGCGTGTCCGTAAATTGTTAATGTATGTTCGTATCCCACGAGCAGCGACGCTCAAGAGCGTCCTATGCGTATGTCTCGTGACGGTGAAGCTTAATTATCAATGCTAAGCGAGTGACTATCAATACTAAATTTGGTGACGTACGAGCCGTATAGCCGTGTGTCTCTGCGCTACAGGTGGCGACGAAATAGTAAAATAAAACGATAAAAAAAATCGCGTGGCCATGTGAAGGCAAAGCCTTATTTAGGTGTATACTGTTATATCACCAGCCCCTGTGGCTCGTCTCCAAATAACATCTCCACGTACAGCGCATTAAAAGAACTCAAGTTATATTTTCTTCGATGTTCAGGATCAAGCAAAGACCGTCCTCACAGATACTTGCGCACTGAAGAAACTATATCTATCGATGAGTACGGTATGACACCTACAGAGCAGAATATGAATGCGAATTGAGCGGCAAGTTCTCCAGCGCGAAATTCTTAGTATGGCGCGGGATGGTAACTTATTATGGATAACAGGCTGTCATTATATGTATGCTCTTAACGTCGTGTACAGCAGTCCGCCACAGCAGATTTAATTTGTTACGCAACCTCTTTATAGAGCCTCACCATATGTGGAAAACATGGACCTTTGACGGAAGCTATAGCGCGTGAGACGATTCCTCAAGAAAAATAATTTACGCGGATGCAACGGTTAAAAAAAAAAGGGGGGGGGGGGCACGAGAGTGGGTGGGAGCCTGCATCAATCAAGGTGTAACAAGCTGTAGGCCATTTCTATAATTTATAACTAGGGGCCCTAAACGCCAAATTGACCAGAAATTATAGTTTCTTCAAGATTGATACGCAAAAAAATAATAAGAAATGATTCGACTGCGCAGCAAATCAATGTGTAGCAGAATGTCGTTAACAGTCCCATTGGATTTGACGTCTTAAAGCAACAGTCTTGCTATGTGTCACCGTATACAGTGGTGGATACCTAATTTACCCCGCGTAACCGTCCTTAACGTTCACCTCAAGTTATAAGTCTCGCGACCGTTAAATGATTCCGCTCACACATGAGAAGCCGGAATGAACCTCTGCTTAGGGAGGCCTGCAGTTGAACGTGTGGGTACTGTGAAAGTATATACTGGCTATCAGGCGAAAAGGTCCAACCACATGGGAGCGTTTTTCTTGGGGGGTTTCTTTCAAACCCTGCATCATTGCCTCTACAGGCATCATCTGGTCTGATGTCGGTTTAGGGTGATTACCCAGAGCGACACGCGTTAACCAATTCGAAATAAGTTTAGCGCCGAGGAATACGAGACAAGACGTTGCCCCACGACGCGTGACAATACGTTACTATATACGAGTCCGGTCCTGACTTCTTTCGTGCGATTCAATGCAATTCGCAAGACAAGCATCGTTGTACCAAGGACTCTGCTTAACGTGAGAGAGAGTTTCTTAACTCGCTTCTCCTTTCCCCTTATTTATCAAAAATGAAAATAAGTTACGTTTTGAAATAAAAAGAACAAAAGCCAATCTTCGTACTCCTAATAATCTTGACCTATGACGCCGGGCGATGCCGACCACGACGCCTCAAAAACGCTCCATGTGGTTAGGGCTCAGACGCCATGGGGGCGGAGGCTCACCTGAGACTTGAGGGCGCAGCTGAGGTTATCCTCATAGTAGCCGTGGTGCGGCGCCAGCCATGCCGGCAGGCAGGAGCGACCAGCGGCGAGCGACGACGAGCGTGCGCCCCCGCCGCCCACCACGGAGCACGCCGTAGTCGCACCGTTCGCGCACCTTTGACACGCACACAGAGCCCCGTCGCCGGTGTCGTAGCTGCGACGACTCCCGTAGTTGTAGCACACGCACAACTACGCAAGGCGCGCAGAGGGGGAGGCAACGTCGAGCTGCGCGTGTTTGTAGCGAGCGACTCGGGCTCAGCGACTCGGTCTGGACGACGGCGAGACGAGGTCGTTCACGGGGACATACAGATAGATGCGGGGGCGAAACAAAAGAAGGCAAATACGCCGACTTCTGTTCTGGTCGGCGAGGAACGAACTCTTGGGAAGAATGCCGCGCACCAACAGTCGTCGAAGCTGCCGTCGGAGAGCGACGTTCGGCACGGCGGAACGCGAGTGGGAAAATAAAAGCACTTCTGGCCAAAAGGCCAGCCAGCAGGGGCACACCGGAAAAAAAACAAACGCACGACGAACGACGACGTCCCGCGCACTGCAACAACCCGCGATACCGAGCGCTCCGAACCGCACTGGATGGGTCACGCGCCACGCCGCGCGAGGCCGGCCTTCTTTCCACCTGCGTCACGAAAGGGGCGGGACCGGGGCTTCGAGGGACGCCTACTTGGGAAGCGCGAGGGGAGGAGCCTCAGCCTCTGGCGCGCTTGGGCGCCGGCGACCAATCGGAGGCCCGACTCTGGTTCTGCGCTCCGATTGGACAGAAGCGGCATTGAGAGAGAGGGTGTGCCGATCAAGGGGGGGAAAGCACGATTTTTTTTCTCTTTGATTGACGGATGGGGATGCTGAGAGAAGGACTGCAAAGAGGCCCCCCCCGTTGTTGTTTGGAGTGTGCAGATGGGGCTGGCTTTTGAAATGCGGTTCTCTTTAGTATTGCATTATAAGTATTTATTTTTTCCCCTCTTTACCGAGCGAAGGAGCTTGGAAAGAGGGGGAAGGTCCAAATGAATTGGCGCCCAGAGTTGCTGGCTGTCAGACAAATCGACTGTGCTCTTAGCCGTCCACATTTTCTTTTTCTTCATTTTCTTTTCTGTCACAAGAGTCTCCAGGACTGCGCTTCAGATATTTGTTCTTTAATGATTGTCTTCAGCCTCGCCATCTCCCCACGCAGTACATGCCTTGCACAATCAATTTCTAACCCTATGCGCAAAAAAGGAAAGAAAAAAAAGCAAGAAAGGAAAAGAGCATGAATGCGTGAAGCAAGTTAGCTTCGGCCTAGTCAAACGCCTTATATGCTTGCTATTGTCTTGAAGTGTACTGCGTTTGCTTTCACGGCTTCAGTTCCACGAGTACATAGGCTTCTTGGAGTATTGCGTTCGGATTATAGCATGGTGCATTCATATTAAATACACGGTTATCTTATCATAGGGTAGAAAAGAAGAATACTTGAACGTAATGATACAAACCCTTAACAGTCTCACCAAAAGGCAAAGGAGAAGTTGATGTTCAAAAAGCCTGATATATATATATATATATATATATATATATATATACCAACATATTAGCGCTTTTATGCTGCCCAGAAGGCGCACGCAAAGGTTCTTGCGACACCAATTAAAAAAAACATGCAAGAGGAGCTAGATTTGGGTTCACTGTATTACAAAATTCCAAACAAGTTTGAAGCGAAATCATAACGAGATTGTAACGTCAGAAACTCTGATCTTGTGAGTCACCTCGCCACGGCAAAGTATAAGATATAAAAACGCGAAACTAGCCATGACCTTGCTGCTCGCCCGCAAGGGTGCTTCCCCGCACAGGAAGTTAGCATCGCAAGTAAGCACACGGTACAGGGGCGTTTTGTTGAATACTGTTTTCGCCGTTTTCATATGTGGTGTCGAGCGATTGTCACTACTATTTGTGTCTAATGAATATGCAGATAAGGTAAGAATACAAAGGCTTGCTTGCACTCTGAATATTTAGTAGATGTGCAAAGCCCCACTGCTGTGAACTATTCCATTTCACGACCACCACTTTCTATCACCATCTTCTGCAACATGTCAATCATTACACTTTTTTTTAATGACTGATATTCATTTTACTGTTCTTTGATAGCCTGTTTTTGATAACCTGTTTTGTTCGTGCGTTCATCAGTAAATATAGAAGTATAGCCTCGTAATACTTCACAAAGATTGTCCCGTAGATTTTTTTTTATTTTATTATTATTCATTGCCACGAGCCTCATATACACTCGTACACCATTCCGTTGTTCTTTAGGCCGCACTTCACGACAATTATTTGTCACTTCTCTGGCAGCTGGAAATCTTTTTGTTCCACTGGCGAAGTTGATGGCACGTTGACCGATCTTCTACTTACGAGAGATACTTACGAGAGATTGCAGCAGAATCGCGTATTCCGACCAAAGCAGGGCGCGATATGCGCATCGTGTCCTTCAGGATCGGCCAATCCACGCGACGGACGGGAAGATAACAGAATCACCGTGAAGTAATGCTCGGAAAATAGAACCACGGAAAGGTTTCTCTTTTCCTTTGCCTCTCTTCTTGGTGACACAAGAGTAAGTGCACGACGACATCAATAGTAGCAAAAAAAAAAAAAAATAATAGCACGCAAAACACAAAATATATGAGAAAACAAGTCTGGCTACTCATTAGCAGAACAGGAAACTCGGCTAGTCGGTGAGAGAGACGCACGGCGCAAGGCACGGAGGTGCGTGTGTGTTTTAACTTGATCTCGTGTCGTACATTTCTCGGTGCAGCGCATCGCGCTCTTCATTGATTCTTATCATCGCTGTACTCCATGCTGACACCCAGCATTTATTCGTCGTCATCTCAATATCTTGCTATGCGTAGCAGGACGATTTCCCGGGAGTCTCGTTTGGTAACTTATCACCATCGTCTCTCTTTCGCTCCTTTATAATCGAACGTTCGACACAGCCCTCTTGTTCCTCCTCGAAATGCGCCGCGGTTTTCTTTTTTCTTTTTCTAATCAGCAGCAAACCCATCCGAATAAGTGTATAAAGGCGTTTCTGAGAGTTGACGGAGCGGGCGACACTTCCAAGAACAGCGCAGGGGGGGTTGAAGACGTCGCACCCGACACGCACAGCTCGCCCTTGACAGAATGAAAACAACAGCAATCGAACAACTAGCTGCTTGAAAACAGGAGGTGCGTGAAAGGACCTTCTTTCGAGTCTTATAGCTGTGGACGTAACACGCCTTCTCTTTATATGGCGACTCGTACGAGTTCATTCGCTCCGATAGGGAAAATGCGACAACGGAAGCGCGCGCTCGCTTCGCGCAAGAGGGGCTGGTGCGGAAATATCGCCCCCCCCCCCCCCCCCCTCCCCGCGCCCGCCGCCAATTAAGATATGAGAGATTTCTGACGAGATAACAGGAAGCGCGGAGCTCGCCGTCATCTCGCAAAGTGGAACCCGGCGGAACGTCGACGGCCGGCCCCGAAAGCGAATGGGCGGCCGATCGAAGAGGCCGCGCGGTGCCGCCATCTCTCGGCAGGGTGACAAAACTGACGCGGCCGGTTTGCCCGTGGTTTTCCCCTTTCGCCGGCCGAGCTGCGCGGCAGTGCTCACCGAGAATCTTCTTCTACACGATCGCAAACTTCACCATATTCTAATCAGGCTTGTAAGTTAAAAAAATTTACATGTAATCAGTTACTCGTAATCAGTCACAGTTTATCGAAGTTTTCTAATTAATCGATCACTCTTAGTAACGAATTGCGTGTAATCATTTGCTTTAATGACGAGACAAGCCGTAGCTGCCGACACAGCTTTGAGCACCCTAATTTGGCAGGTTCTATATACAATAGAACGCTACACTATTGTGTCACGTAGCAACTTCAAGAAGGCGCCTGTTCAGAAAGGCACGACCCGGGCGCTCAGTTATTGGTTTTTCCGTCTTTATATGCTCCACCACATACATGTTGGCAGACAAATTGAACCGGTTATGCTATGACTAGATAGGGATAGTCACTTCGGGCTTTGATGCCAAAAAAAGAAAGAAAACCTATGAATTGTTTTCTGTTTAACTTTTTATTGGCCAGGCCAGGATCGGCTTGTCCGAGCGCCAGCTGCAGATAAGCACTGCGCGTGGTTATCTGGGATTGCAGCTGCGCATCTCGGAGGTCACGCGCTGTTCATCATAGAGGACCGACATCCGAGCATCGCGGCATTGAGTAAACGACAATCTTGTGCGCAAGGTGTTCGTGTACGTTACAACACAGCCCTTCTCTTTAACGCGCACCTTCATCGAGTTCTCAGTTTCCCTACAGATGTCGTCATATAAAAAGTGAGGGAAGATGACGGAAGAAAATTTTGGAAGGCAATTGTGAGTGACGATAAACAATGTGTGAATGGCTCAAGAGGATGACTTGGAAAGAACCAAGTCAGCTCGTTCTGCTCGTATTAACTGTATTGGTGCAATGTTAACACGTTGGAGGAAAGTAACGTCAAAGTAATCGATTACATCTTTAGTACTTGTTGAACTTTTATGAGGCGGTAATTGGTAACTGTAATCAAATACATTTTTGAAAGAATAATTGCACTTGTAATTTGTTACCTTTTTTTTGTCTGTAACGTGTACAAGTCTGTTCCTAATACGCTTTATAGTCTCACCATGACAGCATTCACACCGGTTATTGGCACAGGTGAAGCGAACAAGTTCGTCGCAAAGCTTATAGAAGGAATCAAAGTTCGGAGATTTTTTCAAGGATTGCATCACAGGGCTTAACAGCGCAGAGAAGACGAAGACCGAAGAGATGACGGGAGCAGTCGTCTTGTCTTCTTTCTTCGTCTTCCCTCCGCTGTTAGCCCAATCGTGCGACCTTCCGAAAGGCTGAGTCGCTTTCGTTCGTCGAAAAGCGATCGCTTCGGGTCAGTCCGCTCGCTGCTCTACTTTTTCAGCTCCGCCACTGTGGGAGTCGCAAAACTGCTGAACCAATCAGCGGTGCAAGAGCAGGACGTCGTCGGCACACACTGGCGCTGAACCGCATCAATCGCGATACATTCAGGTGTGGCGACGGGCATGTCGCGATCGCTATATAGTGTGAACACGTCTCGCCGTCAGTCGCTCCCTCGTTTGTCGCCAGTCGTGGTCGGTCGCGCGAATTGGCCAGTGCGAATCTCGCCCAACTCCTTGCATTGCAGTGGGTACGTACGGGTCAACCTACACTGGTACGCATACGGCTGCGTACGTACGGGTATACGTGCGGGTCAACCGTACGTGGGATGGATGCGCATGGTCTCGTCTCCAACCAACGACGAGAACCAGAAGCAGGGCTCCGGCTCCACCGTTCGCCTCTGAATGGCATCCCACGTGACGCCGACTGAAGTTTCACGGAAGGATTAGTAACGGACAATGGGCGATCCTTTCCCGCCTCTCTATAGAACTCGCTGCCGGCTTCTCGCTACCGATTGGCTAATACGAGCCCTGGCCTTGGCTATACATATACTCGTACGGAGTTGCTGAGACTTGGCATATAATTTATAGCACTTGATTGGGCGGCCATGCTTCGAACTGTTTGAAGAGCGATCGCACTTCCGCCGCGTCGAACTGTATGCAGCGTATTTTTTCTTTTGTTTTTTTGCGAGTCACAGAACGAGAACCCCTCGAGTGGCGTGCCTTGGTGGTCGTCTACAGTAAATAATAATTAACTAATTGGTAAAAAGTAAAACTACGGAAAACCTATTTTCTTTTGTATTTTTTTCTTTCCTTTTAATTTTCACAGGTCTAGCCTAATAAACTGCGATCCATCATTGTCGCATAAATGTTGTTGCTCGTGCGTGACGAGAAAGGGCGAAATGGTACTGTACCGAACCATTTCAGTGCCAGTGCAGTACCAAAGTACAATACGATCAACTGTTAAAAGGGAACGTCGGTAGGTGATGAAGTTAATACAGATGAAATGCTTCCACTATATCGATAAAAAAATGAAGGAGACTGATAGGACGCCTTAGGCTGCGAAATCGATGCATGTCTTATCGGCAGCCCAATAAAGCTGAGTGTTCTCCTTGAAAAGTGTACTAGACATTGAACTGATTCTTTTCATGCTTCTTTGTGTATAGTCTACGATTATATGCGCGGTGAATAAATACTATCAGAACGTGTACTTTACTGCACCTCGCGACAAACAATGGCAAGCCACGACTCACCCTCATAAGCTCCTATATATAATCGCTGAGCGACAAGGTATGTGGGTCTCATACTGGTGCTTGCCACGAAGGTTTACCGTATACATGTGCTTACAAGCAAGGGTAATTCTGTGCAGCAATCTTAAATCTCAATGGCGTAACAATAAAAACTCAGCGGGTGCGTATTGGCAGCGATTCTCGCTGCCAATACATACGCTACATACATACAGCGCTACATACGCTCACGGTGCAAAGGTGCGCGGTCTGCTCGCCAGACGGCGCTAACGACGCTTCAAAAAAGCGGGATAGACGTCTGGAGCGAGGCGGGAACAACCACCTGCCGTCGGCGGCGCGATCACTCCTTGCGATATCTCGCAAGACAAACGCCGCGGAGTATTTACGCCAGCAGATAAGGGATATCAGATGACGCCTTAAAAACACTCCGCACCTACTACGATCGCGATTCACGGGATGTACATTTCGTCAGTCGCCGCAGATAGCGGAAATCGTCGCATCAAACCGCTGCGCCCGCTTCAGCGTCTGTTCAGCGTCTGCAGGAGGTGCATTATAAGGGAGCGGTGGCAGTTCTTATCAGAAAAAGAAGTATTATATACGGAGAGCTTCTCCGAACACGCGAGCAGCTATAGCGCAGGTTACGTTGGCGTCAAAACAGAAACATCGCGTGGGTATCGGCAGTTATCCCGAGACTTCCGCGTGACTGACTTTTTAAAAATGTAGCGAGAGAGTCGACTCGGCCTCGCGTCTATATATATGAACTCTCCGTTCTAGATATGTCGCGCGGCTTATGTATACCGCGCAGCAACGAAAACGTGCAAAGAAAAAAAAAAGGATGAAAGACGGCACAGTGGTGGTGTGGCTTTAGGTCGTCGCGCTGACGCAGCGCGCACTTGACCGAAGAGTATATAGAGGCACGTGCCAGTTGCACGTTCAGGGCGCCGCGCTTCTACGTAAGTGGCGTGACTGCCACAAGTTTCAACGGTCGTCGCGGGCCGTCTCAGTATTTCACGCGCGCGTACTCCAGCAAGCTCACCGCGTTTACTCGTCGCGTGCATGTGGAGGCTGCACGCGATTATGGGGAAACCTGTATAGTATCACATTTTCGTCCTCTTTCTTTACCTTTCTTTATCTTTTTTTTTTTTTTTTTCAGCGTGCGCGCGTATTCTTCCCGCGCGGACTCGCGCTGACCGGGAAGAGGGTCGTCGCTCAGACAAATAACGAGCAATTACCGCGCCCATGTGAGAAAACCCGGGCCGTGTGTTTTGTGTGAGCGCGCGCGCGCGACTTCTCTGTATACGCCATGCGGCGGCATCAGTTGACGTCGCGATTTTCTTTTTCCCGAACGCGCGAGGAACGTGTACGGCGTTGCGGGGCAAAAGTCGCGGCTAATGCACTGCCTGGCGTCACGCCAAGACGCTGTAAAAAATGCGGCAGCTGGAGCCGAGAGAATTATGCACACGGACACGTCACGTGGGAAACTGTATAGCTGTACACGTATATTGACAGTCGTTGTATACGAGAAAAAAAGACTCTCGTATTGCGCGAACGATGATTCTTGGTTGATTAAAGTTGGCGTCTGTGGGGCGTCCCACATGCTGCGAACTTCCGCGTCACCGTGCGTGTGGCAGGGCAGGGGAAGCGAAGTGTATTCCCTCCCAAATCGGGACACCCCAACAACCAATGTCGGTCTGCACTTATATTCCCCATGGCGCACGTAGTGGAGAATAAGCTTTCTGTCGCTCGACACGATTGGCCGCTTTAGATGCGTGCGACTGGGTATTGAAGCCCACTTCCCGGAGTATGTGTTTGTGAAAAAATAAATATAAAAGAAAAACATCGAATGTGGGGTGTAGACGGGTCGGATATTTCATAATGATGATTATAATTTACTGCCATCCCCTTTGAAACGGGCCGTGACAAATAGCCACCTAGATTGCTTAAGTTAATCAGGTAATCTATACATTTTTTTCGTTCTAGCATTTTTTTTTGTATACATCTACTTCATCTTTCTTTTTATTCTGTTTCTCAAAACTTCTGTATGTACCTTGTACCGCCACCTATGCCTGTAACGGATCTCGTCGTATAAATCTCTTGTCAGCTTTTTTTTTTTTTTTTTTTTCACCAATACCTTAAACGTATCTTGCTTATCTCGAGTGCTGATAGGTCGATGCTAGCATCCACTTCACATGCAAGCGCATCAGGAAGGTGTACGTTACCTACGGGTCTCACTGGCTGAGTACCTTCGCATACCATGCACTTTCGATGTCAGCGGCACCTAGCGGTGAATCAGAGCACCAGACTGCGTACTATCGCCTTTATAAAGATGGGCCGCAGTAATTGGAAGAGAATATGACTTTGCATACGAGCAAAGTTCCCCTGGCGTCGCACGTGGCGCCTCAGGCCCGCTCCGTGCCATGATAAAACGCAGGAAGTGATCAGAACCCGCCTGCGATTTGGCATTTACGCGATCAGACACTTTCTATTTTTGTCATCTTTATTACCTTTAAAGTATGGTATAAGGAAAAGGGCAGAAATGATCCCTTTCCCCTCGCCCAGATAGATAGATAGATAGATAGATAGATAGATAGATAGATAGATAGATAGATAGATAGATAGATAGATAGATAGATAGATAGATAGATAGATAGATAGATAGTACCCTTTCGCTATGACAGTAAAGTTTATACGCGCCCGCTCCATCTCAAATTGCACACGCGCACACACACACACACACACACACACACACACACACACACACATACACACACACACACACACACACACACACACACACACACACACACACACACACGCACGCACGCACGCACGCACGCACGCACACACACACACACACACACCACACACACACCACACACACACACACACACACACACACGCACGCACGCACGCACGCACGCACGCACTCAGTGCATTGACACTGCACCACCCGCCGTCATTTTCCTGTACCACCACGCCAAATTATCACCCCTGCCGGCAACGCATGGTGCCTTTCCCCCTCCTCCTCCTCCTCCTCCTCGTCCTTTGCCTACCCAGATTAGGCGCTGCGCGTGCTAGGAAAAAGAAAAGTGCTCTGCCCTGCAGGGACGTACACGACCTTCTTCTCTACCCGCGCGCACGCATCTCGTGCGCGTGCTCGGGCGGGGTGGAGAGAGAGAGAGAGAGGCTTAGCTTGGGCGCCGTGGCATAATTTGCCACCCAAGGTCCCCCCGTTTGGCCAGCAAATAAGCCTGCATGGTCTGCCGTGTCTCGTCGACTTCTGCAATACCAACTGCACACGTGCAGCTCCACCGAAAAGCGTGGATTTATCGCCGGCGCTGGGAAAGCATCGAAGGCTACAGGCGTGCACTCTGCTTCCGCTCGCATGACGCGTTGTCTTGCAATGCCGAGGCGAACGGGTCGGTGTCTCCGTACTTGGCCGCGGGGCGAGCCTTCGATTCTGGTGTACGTAGGATGGGGGCTTCCTTTTCTTCCTTGCTATCTTGTTTAATTGAACATCAACAAGCTTTCTGCACAAGCTGGCGCGTTACGAACGTCTATTTCAATTTCATATCTGCTATTTTATTAATTCAAATATTTATGACCATCACAGCACGGCGCTCGAGGATCGAGACCAGCCAATGCCGGCTAGGCTTTCTTGCAAGAATGGAGCTGCCTTTATTTCAACAGCAGCGACTATGATAGGCAAGCTATGGCTACGCTGTCAGTCACGACGCCAAGAACAAAAGAAGAGCGAAGGAGGTTCGGAAGGTGGTAGAATAACAAAACATTCTATAGAATATATAGCGACGAATGTCACCAACATCTCAACTATCGTAAACGAAATCAGTCAGACAATCATCAATCAGTGCGTGAAAACGAGCAGTTACCGAGTTAAGCGATGTAATTCTAGTGGATAATTGACGGTGCTTCGCGGCTTTGGCTATACGGGAACACCGGATTGATACGTCGAGCATAAAAAAATTTTTCTTGAACGCGCATTTTTATTGTACGTTATCTAAGCCCAAATGGTCACTCGCATTGGAATGCGGCCGCCCCGGCCGGGGATCTGAACCGTTATGTCGACCGTGTGCTCAGCACGGTGATATGTCGAAGCCGGTTGACTGCATACACACACTCGAGGGGTTTGAAACTTGACCTAAATAGCAGACATTAGCTAAACGAAGCAAGTGGCTCTCCCTGATGAAAAAAATAATAATAAAGAGAATCGTCAAAAGCTAAACCGGAACAAATCGTGCGCGGGGTGCTCTGCGGAAATGAAGCGCGGAATTGAATGCCGCGCGGGCATAAATCGACGGTTTCGTGAGGAAAGCCGCGAATGGCTGTCGCGAATCAGAAACCCGTAGAACGGGTGTGTGTATATATATACGTTGGGGCGACAGGTGTGCATTCTTATAGCGCGCTCTGCTAGCGGAAGTAGTTAGTTCGTTTGGCGTGCGGCAAGCTGGCGTTCTTTGTAGACTCGCATTTTTCATTTTCTCAATCTTCTCGTAAGCCCTTCGCAGCCTTGGTGTTCTGTCGAACGCAGCGCGAAAACGGGATGTTTCCGCCTTTAGTTGTCGCCTCTCAGAGAGGTGTTCATGGCTTAATTCTTTTTATAGCACATGCACTGGACGCTGAAGATGCGTATAGGAAGAAGTTGAACCTGGTCTGGTTGGTATTTACTGTTTGGCATGCGTTTACCGCTAAAGAAAGAGGATGCGTGTGCGTTATGCGTATCGACCGCCCCTTTCGTTATTCGTGTTTTCTTTCGCGGTTTTCTCTTCTTCCTATAGCGGCGAACATGTCACGCATGACACGATGATTTGATGTAATACGTGATTTGGCGAGGTCGACGTTGAACACAACTTAAAAATAAAGAAGGGAAGAAAAGTAAAAGAAACGAAACGCTTTGTCGGGCATGTTTCCCTCTTTCGAAGGTTTGAGCATTACACCTAGCGGATTCCAGAATTATGCGATTGGTATACAAATGCGTGTTTCCCAGACAGCGAATATTTTAGGGGATGCCGAATTATTCCGGCGGATTCTCGAGACATTTAGCTTATTCCAGTGCAATTTAAATATTCCACGAGAGGAACCTTACGAGAAAAAGTAGAATGAGAAAATGAGAACACATATTTCCAGAAACGTCTCCATCTTCAAGTGGAGTAACTCGTTGCTGTCGCCGTAAAAGGCGCTGTTGATGATCATTATACATCACTATGGTGCATATAAATGTGTGCGTACGTGTGTGTGCGTACGTACGTACGTGTGTGTGTGTGTGTGTGTGTGTGTGTGTGTGTGCGTGTGCGTGCGTGTGTGTGTGTGTGTGTGTGTGCGTGCGTGCGTGCGTGCGTGCGTGCGTGCGTGCGTGCGTGCGTGCGTGCGTGCGTGCGTGCGTGCGTGCGTGCGTGCGTGCGAGTGTGTGTGTGTGGGGGGGGGGGGTATCTCGTGTGCAGGGCACATTATCGCGTACGCGCGCATGCGAGGGCCGATCGAATTAATTTACAGCTTAAAGCATTTCTTGCACACTTAGCGCATGCAGCATTGTCGAATGTCGACGCACGCACGATAAACGCAATTATACACAGCGCGCCGATAAGTGGCGCAGCACGCTTCCATCACGTGACCGATCCGTCTCTACATATCGCTATATACACGCACTCGTGAACACACACACACACTCGCATAACGCCAGCTCGGCGCCCTGCAACATTGTGTCGAACCGCGTTCGTCGCGACCGCATATCTATAGAGAGTTCCGCGACATGTAGGCCTCGGACCGAGGAGACGCGAGCGATTGATCAAAGTCACACACACAGCGTATACCGCGCAGGTTTTCTTTCTTATTTATTTCTTTTTTTTTTCACGCACGCCGCGCGCGTCACACAACACCCGTTTCCGCCGCGCCGTCGGCTTCGTTACGCAGACCGATTACGCAGACCCCCTCTCGCTATAGCGAACACGTTAACCGACAAACGCCATCCGAAACTTTTCAAAGCTTAGCTGAGCCGTCGTCGTTAGCGACCGTGCGCCTGCTTTCCAAGCTCACACACATACACACGCACGCTAACTCGCCCTAATCAGGGCGCCGCTTTCGTTCCTTGGTGTGCGCGTTTGTTTGTGCCTGTTTGTGTGTTTGTGCGTGTGTTTGCGCGCGTCTGTGAACAAAACACAACCCGCCCGCCCGCCGGCTGGTTGCCACTGGCTGGCAAGGCTAACAGCCTCCTCGGAGTCGACGTCGTCCCCTTTCGGCTGTGCCTTCGAGGAGCGGTTTGCCTCGAGCCTGTAGCTCCTGTAACGCGAGCGAGCCGATGCCGCTCGTTCTGCGCCTGCCGTGCATGCGTGCGTGCATGCGTGCGCTCTGTATGCGAAGCGACTCGTCCGCGCGCTGTACACAGCGGAGGAAGCGAGCAAAGCCCAGCGCACTCCTCCTTCTCCCTCCGCGCCAGCGTGATCTAGATCATGCGGATGCGTTTAAATCTTTAATTTCTAGCTCGTAAAAGAGGAAGAGACGTACGCGGCACGTATTATACTTAGGCAGCTAGTGCGCATGCGCGAATCTTCTGCGTATAAGAACGGCGGTCGCTGTGTGTGTGTGTGTGTACGTGGTGTACGTAGGGACGCGTTCGATCAAGGCGGCCACGCCCGCGGGCCATGCGTGTGTGTCGGTTTTGCGGAATTCCAACCACGGATCGACTTTGTTTCGTGTCCTTTTCTTTCCTTCTTTTTTTTCTTTTTTTTTTTGAATTGGGCATCGTGACTTCTTTTCCTAAATGCATGGCTTTTGTGTGTGTATACGGCTTTGCATTGATTTGCTTTATGTATACTGCTCTCTCTGTCTCGCCCCGTCGCCTCACCTGCCGGCTTCGAGGTTGTTATACAGAGAGGAGCTTATAGTGATCGCGGTTCGATAGGCCTCGGGAGGAGCCATCAAGGCCGGCAGCGCGAGAGGAAACAAAGGTCTCGCAGCCTCGGGCGCGGATGATTCCTGAAAGAGGTCGGGTCTTATATATATATATATGCTGCGAAACGGAGGACTTGGCTGAATGCAGCGCGCAGTTCCAGAAACATTTTTGAGCCTGCGCGAGCTGAACGTTTCGAGGTCGCTCTTTGCACGTGCGATGGCCTTGCGGCTTAAAGGGACGCTTATACGTGGTAATATAACGCTAGCAGTATGAGTTAGTTACGCTTGTGCAATGTAAAAGAAAAAGTAAAAGGAAGAAAAGAAAGAAAGCCTGTCCGAGAGGATGCGCTTAACTGAGATGACATTTCGAACTTGTCATTTTCCTTCCATATTTATTTTTCTTGCGTTTAACGAAAGTTCAAGCAATACAAACATTGGTAAATATCCACGGTAAAGCGTCCGAGCGTCCTAATTAATAACAGTCATTTTTACAAACGAGTTTTGGTTTCGGCAATGCAGGAAGTCCATGGATGCGTCATGACGTCATGATTCATTGACTCGCTCTGTTCCTGCGATTGCTGCAGCATCTACGCGCGAGCGCAAATCTTGCTATTCAACATGACGTCACAGCAATATCGACAACGCCGGGTCCGGTAATTTCGAGACCTTTTTTTTAAAAATATTTGCGTTCATTCATTTGTTTTTAACGTACAAGGCACTATCCGTGGGTTAGGGCCAAAAGTGGGCTATTCACTTCCTGATGGGGTCCTGTTCGCGCTGGGCGCTACTACAAGAGTGATTATGTTACAAAATGAACATATGTTCCTACAAATATGAAAAGAGTAGTTAGCTGTCACACAACAACTTCAATATTACGCAATTTACACAATAACCAATGCTATAATAAAATTAAAATACATTGTAAATATTTCCCGACTTTCATACTTGCTAAGCGACCTTCTTTTATGTGGGGGAAGCGTGTGGCAGAGTTTATACGACCTCGAAAACAAGCGTATATGAGACTTTCTTATTATGCCTGAAGAAGGAACTGAAGATAAATTAATATTAAATTCTGAGGTTTTACGTGTCAAAACCCCAATATCATTATAAGACACGCCGTGGTGAAAGACTGGGGTTAATTTCGACCCGCTAATGTTATTTAACGTGCACGTCAAACGTTGCACAGAAAGAAAGTAAACTACGCACCACCGTTAGCTGAGTAACATTTAATTAACCGCTTCAGTCAAGATACGCTTCACACAGATGCCACCATGTGCGTTGAATCTTCGTAATCTTTCTTTTTTTTTTCACAACCCATTCCGAATATTAATTTAGATAATGGCTATAATGCCTTTCAACACGTGACAATCAGTCAACTCCCTATCGATTGCTGCTCAGGAATGCAACCTAAGAAGACTGTCTTAGGTTTATCAAGTCAACAAATAAAGTTGTTCTTTCTCTCTCTCTCTCTCTCTCTGAACTCCACAGGTCTGAAGTAGCAGATTTAAACACACATTCAATACAATACTTTTACAACCCTTATTGACAGTGGTCTTCATCCAAAAAGCTCGAGTACTCGCGACGCCTGCGGCAGAAAGGATGTTGTTTTATCATCCACTTTCATTGCCATTAATTTATTATTTCTTTAATTCAACTAGTAAGTACAACCTCCCCTGTGTTGCCCTTGGTGTCTTTGTTTCTTGGCTTTTAATCATATGATTAATAAGAATCGCGTCCCTCGGTTAACCACCTTTTCTTTTCTCTATATATGTATAAGCCAACAAACAAGGACACCAAGGATAACACAGCTGAAATTGTACTAATCGAATTATATATATATATATATATATATATATATATATATATATATATATATATATATATATATATATATATATATATATATATATTCTGCCCCTATCACCATTTGTCCGCTGTGACACGGAAAAGTATCCGCGACCTCGTACGCATGCAGCAGAACTCTACAGGTACAGAGCCACTATTCGCTATCTATCATTCGCTTACCTTTATGAACAAACAAACAAACAAAGAAAACGAGGAAAAGAAAAGGCCATCCGGTCGTGTGCCATGGCGTGATGTACTAAAGACAGAAAATGACAAGAGGAAGAAGAAGAAACAATGTATTCCTTATAATGCCTCATGCAATATATTTATTTTCTTGCGTTTCCGCGAAATTTTGTTCTTTATAGTTACTAATTTCATCTGTCGTGTGGGCGATCCCATGCGTGGGCATGCGCCCAGTGATGGAATAAACAAGCATCAACATCCGACAAGATCCGTGGCGTTTATCAGCAAATGAGATACCAGGGGCCCATGGTGACCGGTCAGTAGTCAATTGTAATGTTTCAAGGACATGAGACTGCGTTTGGCCATCTCGGAAGGACGTATTAGTTCCCGGTGTAGTGTAATTATATGCTCGCCGACCGACACGAGTGCATCATCTGTTATATATATATATATATTTTACGTTGCTATTTGCTTCGCATAGACCGAACTTCACTAATTCCATCGCTTTCTTCTTCTTTCCTTCTTTTCAGATTTTTCCTTTATTTGATGCATTTTCTTTTCCCATCAGTTGCTGTTGAACATATCTCTTTTTCCTGTCTCGTGCTAACCACCCGTGTTTCCTTCGATGATACGAGACAGACACACGCCAAAAGCGAAGCCTCCGAGATCGCCGTGATTGCCGCAGACGCTAACGGCGCTAAATTACCCCGGTGGGCGTGTGGTCAAGGTAATTGGTCGAATACGTATACGCCATACGAGGAACTTTTTTGACACTGAAGAGAGTCGGTTTATTAGAAGCCATTTCTTCTTCTTTTTTTTTACCCCCTGAGGTAAAGCCGATTGTGTGTATTTAGAAAGAACTGGTTTTGTCACCGTTACTGCGCCCTACAGTCCCGTTGCGGTGATCGCAATCTCGTTGTTTATTGCAGCCCCTCGTTACACGGTGCTGCATTTGTTCGACGAGCCGTTTTTCGTCTTGCAAATAAAGGTGAGCGCATCGTCGTCCATGTTTGCGACAGTCTGTTCCATTCTAATCGTTGTTCTTGGGGCGTCCATGAGGAAGTAAATGTAACAAATGTATTGTTGACCACAGAGTGTCCTTTTACGAAGAGAAAAACAAGCCGAGTACAATTGCAGTGTTTTGCGTTTGGTAATTACAGGTTACGTGCGTCTTTATGTCCTTGTCGTAGATGTCGCTACGACGAGTGTAAGGACCCTCTTTTGAAAAACCGTTGCGAGATCGGCACAACAGAAGCGTTCACCTGTCGCGCAGCTGATTGCGGTCGGTCGAGATGAACTGCACAGTTTAGAAACGATTACGTACGCCTACTCGTCTGCTTGCCAAGAGAACAATAAAATAGAAATAAAATATAAAGTGACCGCCTTTAGCGACGTAATCACAGAGTGCAGCGAAGATGAGTACACTTATTTCCTATTTCCGTATACTTCCAAAATCGTGCCTGTTTGTCTGCACGCGTCGATATGGCGACGCCAAGCTGGAGCGTTAGCAAAATTAACGGGAGTCACAGTTCCCCTCATCTCGCAGGCTCCAACTGTGTTATATCGTGAGAAAAGGCAGCGATTGACATTGCTGTTGTTGTCGTCGTCGTCGTCGTCGTTGTTTTGTTGTTGTTGTTGCGTCGCCAGAGATTCGATGGTTCGACTGCCAGTTCGAGTGGCTGGTACGCGCGTGATCTTTATTTGCCCTGTTCCAGCTCTGTAATACCATTATAACGGCCGGTGTTTTGTCGAGACACGTGACAGATCGACGAGAAAGGCACGAATACGGCAAGAACCTTCGCCCGGATGTCGCCTGTGTAAGCACTTCATGCTTTCATAAAGAACCTGCTTCTTTTCTTCGTTTTTTTAAAGCGAAGCTTTCTATGTCACACTGATTCGTCCGTGAGCGTCGAAAACACACTGCAGGAAAGCCAGCTTACACGTCTGCGTAGAACACTATACAGTTTGCATTCGCAGTGCCGCGCCAGCGTCGACTGGCCTGCCGGTCAGTGCCTGACAACGGCGCGAAGCGACGAGCACAGCGAGAGTGGCGCATGCGCACAAAGTTCACTGGAAGCGCAAGTTGCGTCTGCTAGGCATGACACCACCCCTGTCGCGATTAACGGAGGTTCCCTACTTATCGGAGACAGCAAGTGCGCGTGGATACGGCCTCGTCTTAGGATCTGGAAAAAAAAAAAAATCAAAGTCCCTTTCTTAAAGAAAGATGGTTGTACGCCACGCTGCCCAGACGAACTCTATATATCTGCATAGCATTACGCGCGTCACGCAATGCATTCCCGACCGTCACCGTGGGTCGGCCGCGGGTGCAGCGCACAGCAGAAGCGGCTGCCGTACGCGAACGTACGCGCGACTAAGATCGTGGCCGTAAGGCCGATTCCGTGAGTCGGCAACGGTATGCAGAAGCCATGTGGGAGGCGCTTGTGCAGTCGAGATGCCTATACTGGCCCTGTGATCGTCGGTGTGTACATCAGAACGAACACGTCTCGTTGTGACGCGGAAACGTCCCTGGCAGGAACGGTGAAGACCTCAAGGGCCACATAGTTCGCCAATCCTCGTGTGCGGTGACATTAACATCGATGAGGCGAAAGAGCACGGCAAATGGATCGAGAGTTTCATGATAGATCGCTACTCGCTTAAACTGAAGACGCTACAGAGACCCACGACGAAACAGCGTTCCTGCATTGATATCATGTTTGCAAGCAGGCCGTGTCGCGTTACGATGGCAGAGCCTCTGACCCACAGCTATCACAAGGCAATAATGTGCAAGTGTAGAGTCGTCCGTGAAAGTGCGAGTGTGTGCGTGTAATCATATATGTTCTATATATATGGTTATATATGTTCTGAAATAAAGGCTATGCAACTTGACGAAATGTGTCTTCATTCAACGTTCAAAAAATACAATGCTAAAGAAGCAATCAAATCACATATGCATAGCATCGGGTCGTTCAGCATTTGTTGGGTTCGTTGCGTGGTCGTTGGCTTTGAACTTTGATTCAGTTCGCATTTGGGGAAAGCTTCGCCTTCAACCATACTTCTTTAAGAAAGGGGCTTTGATTTCTTTTTTCTAAGTTTTTTAAGCTCTTCACATGGTGATGCCGCTTTACATGAGATGCACTCGGTTGATGAGGTATACATTTTCTGCACCGATCACCGTTGTATATAGAACACATTCCCCGGGCTGCGCGTGTAGAGGGTTACCCACAGGCTCGAAGCATTTGGCACAAGCAGCTGGACAAGGAGGCACTAATCGAAACACGTGTTTCATTATTTCTTTCTTTCTTTCTTTCGCTCTCAATTCGTTTCCCGAATCCAGCGGAATAAGGAACGTGCGCGCGCGGTGATACATTTCAAATGGCGAAGGCGGGGGAGGGGGGACCGCTTAAAAACAAGAGGCAGTAGACCTGGAACGGTGCGTTTTGAGAACGAAGAGAGCAGGTAAAGAAGCAAACAAGAAGTAAAGAAAGAAAACAAGCGAAGAGACGGAATGAAGCGGAGGCACGAAGAGATGCACTGAGACGCACGAACTCGTCCTCGATTCGCAAAAAGAAAGAAAGAAAGAAAGAAAGAAAGAAAGAAAGAAAGAAAGAAAGGTGTACTCGCTACGGTGGCCCCTTTCCGAGTTTATGCTCCTCGGCGCGGCAGGCGCATTTTATTCCGCGGTGCCCGAGATCGATACGTCGAGAAGGGTTTCTTCTTCGTCTTGTGCACCCCCCTTTTTCTTCCTTCTTTTAGCGCGTCTATACAGGCACACGCACACACACACACACACATTCAGTTGGCGCAAGCGGGCCCGTTGCGCGTGGCGTCGCGCGAGAGCCTCTTTATCATCTCCTCCTCCCCCTCCTCCGTGATCGCCATTCTCAGCGCAAGCCTCACAACCCTCCCCCACGCCTTCTCATCCCGGTGCCGATCCCCGTCCGCGAGGCCGATGATAAAGGCCGTTTTAAGCCGTAAAGGATCGTCGGTACGCGCGGAGGTATATTCCCCCTCCGAGCGTTCGCCCTTTGTTTTTACGACTCCTGAGCGTCCATTACTTCCTTTGCGCGTTTCTTTATCTTTTTATTTTGTATTTGCGCGTCCGGACGCTCCTCCTCCGCCGTCGGCAGCGCCGGCGAAGCGCATGACTGGGTACAAACCACGTACGGAGAGCGCGTGCCTGGCCAAGCGCAGCTGTTGATGTTGCCGTTGATTCTGAAGACGTTGAAGCTTTCCGCGCAGCTGTCGATGTTGCCGTTGATTCTGAAGACGTTGAAGCTTTCCCGCATATGCACCGCCCGGAATGGGAACGAAATAAACCGTACGGGCTCCCGTGGTCGCCGCCCCTCGATTGTGGTAACCGAAGCTGCGCCTATACCTGAAACCATTTGCAACAAAGTAAAGCGAAGGAGGAGCGCCTTTGGTTGGTATCCGTATACGTGCTGGCGTTTGTTCGGGACCGGCCGTGGCGCATGTCTGCGTTGGTATCACCTGCGCTGCCTCGATCCTTAGCTAATATTAGCGTCGCGCCTTTTGGGCACTATTGTAGGTTAATCAGCGTTCCATTCGCGGTCGTCACAGCCACGATCTGTCGAAATTGCAGTATATATATATATTCCAGTGCGGTGTTGGCGTCGGACGTCGTCTCGCGCGAAAAATCGATCCAGTTCCACAACCACGCCGGGCCTTCGCGTGGCGCAGGGACGTTACTGAAATAATTGAATTCCTCAAAGTAAAATGCGTCTGAAGAATCGTAAAGTACGACCTAAAACACAACCTACAGACATGATAGCGTCGGATTGTAATTTGAATACGCCAGTAAAAATGATCCTGTTAGGCGGAAACTCGAACACAAACCCCCTTTTCCAGCGTTTCTACCATTCACGGAGCGGCGCGGCCCTCTCACTTCCTTGCAACACCATCCAGATGGCGCTCGCCTCCGCGCATCCGCAAGAAAGCTGCGGTTGTCGGGAAGCGCGGGAAGCAGCCGGGGATCTTTGAATGCTATCGCGTTTCGCTCTTAAAAGGCGAAGCTTAAGCATCCTCCAATTTTTAATTTTTTTAATACGAAAATTACATGGGAAAGCGAGGTAGTCAATACAATATATCTCGAGCTCTTCAACTATATATGTAGGACGTCTGTCATAGCTCGCGTGCGCAGGCTTTTTTTGCCCGCGAAGCCCCACAAGAGCCGAACGCCAGGCCTCTGAGTGAAATGACAGTGATTGACCCGCCGCCTGTAATTAGTCGTCGTTTTGTTTCACCGTCCGATCCGTTCGGTTGTACACCTCGTGCGAGGAGAATAAACTTTATTGCCCGAAGGAACTCCTCGTGGTTAAACTCCTTGTGGCCGGGCCTGGTCCAGGGTCGCCAGTTGGCTTCCTAGTGCCAGCTCGGAAAGCCGTGCCTCCCGAGACCACGTCGCGAGTGTTTGCGACGAGCTCGCCAGCCTGCAGATGCTGCCTGGGCTGGGCGCTCCGTACGCTGGTAAGTAACGCGTGTCAGTGTGGCCGTTGCACCAGGGACACGTCCTGGTTGTGGACGTTGCGGTTTCCACGACCCGAGATGCCGACACCGCGAGAGGCCCCACGTTATAGATATAGTATATCCACGCGCATAGCGGCTGCATGGTTTTGCGATTCCGTGAAAGTTAGTTGCAAACGCGTCGCTTAAAAGACTATCTAGTGACAAGGCACTGTGCAATGCAAGTGCGGGCAAGGCTATTACCGTGAGGGACACAGACTCGCTGGCTGCGCGGTGCCCTTGTCTCGGCAGTAAAAAGTGCGTCGTGTCACCTGACGCACTCTCTCCAAGGAGCTTTGTCTGCAAGCGCCGCAGCAAGGACTAAATCGTGTTCCAGGCACGATGAGCACACTGCACAGACCGTGCACGTGTGCCTTCTTCGGCTTGAAATACTATCGACTAAATCTAGTTTCTGGCGTGATGGGCTCACTGATAAACTCCTTTGTGCCATCTTCGCCTTCGAACACCACGCACGTCTGCATCTTCATCCTTGTACACGTGGGCCTATCTCTCCACATTTGCATGCTTGTAACATGGGAGTTCTTGATTCGGCTTCCTGTTTCTGCTGTTGTTATAAGGGCGTGGTGCAGAGTCCGTCGTAAAGGTTCCGAGGCCACAAGGATCGATATCGCGGCTGCACTGACAACTAACGCTGAGTGGTATACCGTGTTTCTTTCTGGCGATATTGACTGAATAATGGGTCGATTATTTGCTTTATTTGATTCGTCACAGCACAGCGTAACAGGAGGCGGAGGGAAGCTGTTGAAATGACGGCTTGAGGCATCCTCCGCCCCCTTTGTCAACAATGGCAGCAGCTTAAAGACGGCAGAATATCACAGCATTGTTTTTTTAAAGTGACATATTGAGTTAAATAAAGTTCAAGTCACATAAGAAAACTGAAAACATAGCTTATGCATAGCTTATACAACAAGTAAACCCGTTGTAACCTTCTACATTTGGATAATGCAATACCTCCTTTAAACAAGAGCCACTAAACGCGATCGGGCATGCATGGCCTGACTGTCCCAACGTGGGAGCGGCCCGCAGCGCGCTGAGTCGCGTATACCTCAGGACTTTCATTGAAGTTTTGCATCCATCCATCCATACATACCAAGCTTATACAACAAAACGAGCCGCTAATTGTACTACGCTTAAATGAGACACGTCTGTTCCTTTGCTATTGCGATGATTTAGAATTCGTGGAAGAATACATCGAAGCATCTGAAAGCCACAATTAGTACGAAAGTAAAGAACGTTCCACATTTATGCATTTCTTGTTTCATAGGTCTTTTCTTTTGAGCAAGGACTCGCCATCTCCATGAACAGTTGAGCGTTTGCAGCTAACTACAGGTCTTTCATTGTGGTTATCCCATATATATATATTTTAATAGTGGGTCGCTCCGTGACCCACTATTTCAACTGTGACTTATACTTTGCAAGTTTAAACGCCTGTGAAAGCCTCTCATTCGGTTGGCTATACCTCATAATGGGAAGAGGGAATATGGGGGAATACAAAAGGCTGAGTGAGAAAAGGATTCGAAAAAGATTTGAAATTCACACTGCAGTATAATGGTTGTAATAGCTCGACTTTTACGCGTCAACAGTCGCTGCGAGAATGCGTCGAACGTGCTTCTACTATACGGTGCAAGAGGTGTATACAGCGCTCAAGACTTGTATTGGTCAGCATCTCTTCTCGTCGCCAGTGTTGGGAGTCGCGGCGCACGTTTTTAACAACCGACCTATGGACAGGAGGGCGCTTATTCGCTGCTGAAGCGCCTACATAACACCGAGACGTGCATCAGGCACGGCGCCGTATACACGTTTAAGACGGGTCTCCTACAGTAGGCGCGAAATATCTCACCCTTGCTTCGTTTTTTTTACGGCTTCGGTCATGTAGACCGTGCCCTGCCTCGCACGTCCGGATTCTTTACTGGCGTTCATGCACGTGCGACCCTGCAGTGCAAGTTATGGCCGCGCGAGCGTGCCGGTCTTTCTTTTTTATTTGCTATTTACACGCGCTTCAAGAACCTATAGGCAGACCACAGGGTATATGTACCCTCTTCCACTGCAGGATGATTAATTACCACTTGCCTAAGTGCTCGTATAATCCAACCTTACCTTGCCACGTCTCTCAAAAACATTATGCGACCAGCGAGCTGCTGCAGTGCCGTGCGCACGCATGCTGGCTTGGGAGTGTCCCCGTCTTTCGTAGAGTCGGTATAGCAGGCTTCCCGATGACGAGATCGCAGCAGAATACCGCCGGCGATCACGGCAGCACTTGAGTGTGAGTGCTCGAGGACGTCGACCGGACGTGAGCACCTTGCCGCAATTGTATAGGCTGGTATAATTGCGAGCGCGAAGCCGCTTCCTGACGGCTTCCACTGCCAATCAAGAGTTTCCGAGGCATGTACTGTTTCAACAATAATTAAACAAATAAATAAAGAAATACAGAAATAAATAAGTCATCAGAGAGAGAGAGAGAGCTTCTCGAAGTAATAAAGTCTTCAATGTCAGACGTATAGCGAGCCCGGAATCAGATGACGGGCAGGGCCAGACGAAACACGCGACGATGTGATAACATACAGGAAGACGATGATTACGGTGCTGAAGATTACATGATGGCGAAACATGATGAAGCCACGTAACTTGGCTGAGGTATGCCTCTAACAGGGCACGAAGTACGTTTTTAACAGTTATATGCGCGAAAATTCTTTGATGTCAGCTGAATCATGGTGGTACGTGCTGTGCTGGACATAGTGGGCGGGAGAAACGACTTGGTACCCACGAAAAAAAAAAAAAGAAAGAAAGAAGGAACACACTACATATAACGAAAGCACTATATAAAGCCGTTCTTTAAGTGCGTGGCCCACCGTGTGACAAAACTTCCGCGTGCACCCCCCCCTCCCCTCAACGCCATCTCCCCTCCCTCTCTCCCGCCTCCTTCGGGTACCGTTAAGAGCATTAAAGAGAACAGCGCGTCGCGTATGCGTAGCGGTATACCTTTACCGTCGTCCCATCACCGCCGCACTTAAGAAGGGCGAACGGGCCAAAGTAAGGCGAGCAAGCCGCCCCCCCCCCCCCCCCCCCCCCCCACTTGGGCGACATCCCCCGCTAGTGCCGGCCTCCTCTTCTCGCAGAAGCCGGATAAATGTGTCCGGCAGATCGAAGCGTGCGTGCGCGCGCAAGTCGGCAACAAAGTGCGCTTTGACGAGTCACCTCCCGCCCGGCGCGCCGGCTCGTCGCCACACAGTATACGCGACGCCCAAAAGCGCAGAGATACGTCGGTCCGATAAGCTATAGGCGTATATATATACACCGGTCCCCGCGGCCAACGCATATACACCCGCCGAAGAAGATGCCGCACGAGACGCAACCCCTGTGCGTACGCTTATTACGCAGGCCAGGCACGCAGGAATAAGAGCGTGCTCCGCTGACCCGCTATATGGTGTAGAGTTCTCGTGCTGGGCCACCGACCGCCTCCCGACTTCTTTCCCCAATTTTTTTGCTATCTTTCTAGCTTTAGGCACGAGTGGGACAGTGTTTGTTTATGTATGTAGTAAATAGTTGACTGTTCTTTCGCCATTTAGAAGCTTTAGCACGTACCCTCCTCTTTTCCTACCCCCTTCCCCCAACACACGCACATAACCCGCCCCGCTCTCTTAATCACGTATGTTCTCATTAATCTGAAAGGGAACACTTCTCCGGTGTTCATCAGACAGCGACCCCTGCAAGCGCTAAGGTCTGAACCTCACTCACTGCTACATTATAATGTTCAATAAGCTGAATCATAAAGTAGAAGCGACACCGGCGTAACCACTCCACTGTTCCGGCGCGTTTCTGGTTTAGCTAGTCCCCATCACGGTTGCGTGATGCAGCTTTGCCGCTGTCCGTATATACGCGAAGGTGCGCGGGGAGTTAAGTCATCAAGAGGTTATGCTAATTACCGCGCCAACATTGCAAACTTCCTCGCGAATGAACTCGCGTAAGCGCGTTCGTAGCAGCGAACCAACGAAAGAACGACGATTTGCCCGTAAACTCGCTTCCATGCGCACTGTCTCGGTGTTAGAAGGGCGCGGAAAACAGAGGTATACAGAAGACATGAGCAGACGACGCTCAAGTGTCGTCTGTCTGTTTCTACGCGTTCTGCATGCCCCGTTTCCGCGCCGCAGGACTTACAAGATGCAGAGACCAGTTCATTCAACGTGGTGAAGAAGCAACTATGGCCAAAACACACGGCCTAGCAACCATGGACGCTCCTCGCACACACGCACGCACACACAAACAGAGAGAGAGAGCGAAAGAAAGACTGACTACCGTGCCGTCGGGTTTTATGCACCGTTCTCTCGCATCGCCACCACTACCTCTCGCGTTATTCCGCCTAGCGGCCCCGATCCATCACAGCTCGCATGAAAGACAAGCTTTCGACGAACGCAGGCGACGCGAGCGCCGCCATTCGTATACGTGCACGTCCACAGTGACAACGAAAACGAATGAAATCGCTTATGCGAGGAATACGAGAACAAGGCGTGGCTCGACGCAGCCATCGCCGTCCACACCGTCGCTGCTCCACGCACTGCTCGCGCAGCTCCGAGTGTTACTTTCGTTGCCGTGCGTGCGTGAGCTTATACATGGCGAAGCTGCGGAGACACACACACATACTGCTGCGCCCTTATCTCGTTCATTTGCCTCCTCCTTCACGCCCTGCTGGTTCCAAGGGAATACGCAAAGAGAGAACGCGTGAAAACGATGAGCTGGCCGGCGACAACGCGAAAAGAAAGAAAGAAAGAAAGAAAGAAAGAAAGAAAGAAAGAAAGAAGGAAAGAAACGGCAGTAAGCAGTAAGCGGGTTGGTGAAGCAGAGAGGGGGGGGGGAGATGAAGAAAAAGAGAAACGGGCTCTTTTGGGGCGTAATTGCAGCAAGTGCGAAGGTGTGGCCCCCGTGTCGGGAAGTCAGCGAGAAACTGAGGAATACCGTAAAATTTCACGTATAATGGGAACCCGAATATGAGACGAGAGGTTCTATAGGGCGGCCAAGCCATGCAATATAACCTTCTTTCTTACGCATTTTTGGGGCCTGTTTCGTCCCCTGATAATATTAGTAAGCTATCTTGCGTACATTTTCTTCGTTTAACGCTCTGCGTTCGATCCTTTCTTGTGAGGAACGCTAATAGGTCACGCTGATACCACACGCGTGCGGTTCTTGACGCGAAAGCACCAGAAGCACAGCGTTAGAGAAAAAAAGTGCACGCAGCTGGGACTGATTACGATAACTGCTTGGAAACAAGCTTAGCTCCGCAGGGTATTTTTTTTTTTTTTGTCGTAATAGTGCTGAGCACGTTCACTCTGCGCGATGCCATGCGCTCTTTGCAGAGGGATAATCGGCACTATCTTGTCATACCGCACATCAGAGCTTAGCATTTGCTGTAATAGTGTTAGCTGACTTCGTGTGCTGTGATCTGTGCGCAGTGATCGTAACCTGCTGTAATTGTGAACGCATGTGTTGTGTGTGTGTGACACTATCCCTATTTCATTCTCATCTTTCTATTTTCCTCTCCACCGTCCTCCACGTCAGCGCAGTAAACCGAACTATTTCTTCTGGTTTTCTGACGTTCGTACCTTTAGTCCTTCTTTCTTCTGTCTCTTGATCTCTCTCTTCAGTGATTGGACAAAACACAACGACGGTCGAATCCGAGGGCCACTCTGCTGTCTCTCTAGGATTTTGTTGTTGTTCTTGTTGTTGTTACTACTACTACTACTACTACTACTACTACAACTACTACTACTACTACTACTACTACTACTACTACTACTACTATTATTACTAGTAGTAGTAGTAGTAGTAGTAGTAGTAGTAGTAGTAGTAGTAGTAGTAGTTGTTGTTGTTGCCGCTTTACGGAAACCGCATATAGCCAGAAAACTGGATTCGCCAGGGTTCGCCTTGAAGACAACACGGAAGAACTTCGGATGGTTGATTGCTTCTAATCTGATCCTATTTTCATCTTTCTTTCTCCTTTCGGCCTCCTAAATATCCCAGTCCCCTTATATATAGGCCTTCGAGCCACGCCTTCCATAATGAAGACTTATCGCCATCATCATGTATTACAAGAGTAAAAATGCGCTTGGGTTTTCGATCGTACAATGGTAAGGAAGCAAAACAGCAAATAAGCCCCTCAAGTCGTGTATAAAATGCGTTCAGTGTAGCGCAACTAGTATACGTGGACGCAGAGGAATATAAGAGGACCCACACACAGCACTGTGTGTGTATGTCCTCAAGCTTGTTCCTGAGCGTCCATGTACTACTAGATCGCGCTGCACTGAAATCCTTCACGACGATCCCAATTAGCCCCCAAAAAGGAAAGAAAAAAAATCCCAATCCCAATCAAGCTTCGATAGAAGGATATAAACCGCATAACGTGAGAAACAACCTTATCGTTTCGTGATACAGAACGGCAAAAAAAAAAAAAAAAAGTCGTGTTATATTCGGGATATTACGGTATAAAAAAAGAAAACGTGTGGGAAGAGAGCGTGCTAGGTGCCGAGGCTGGACGGCCTCACCGGCGACGCCGTCGTTCCCGGACGGCCGAGTGGCAGGTGTTCAACCCGCAGCCTGTTACCACCCCCCCCCCCCCTTTTTTTTTTTCGCCGCGTGGTGTCTTCATTTCGGCGCGAAGCACGTCGAGCCAGCGAATACTAAGCGAGCGACCCCTGGAGATCGCGCCCCCTTCGTTGCTATAGGGTGCGGAGGAGACAAATCGGCGCCCAATCTTTCACTTTCCGGCCGCTAGTGAAGAAGACGTCCAAGGAATGACCTCGCGCGCGCGACCGCGCGTGCTTTAACGCGCACAGCGCCTCCTGCAGGCGCATTGGACAAACGGTTGCGACGTCTCGGAACGCAGGAGCTACGAAGGGTGGAACCAGCCAGCTGCAGGAGCAGTGAAATGAGATGAGAGAGCGCGAAACACTTGTTTTTTTCTCTCGCGGGGCCCTTCTTCCGGCTTTCGTGCGCATGCAGTGTTGAGTGGACAGAGAGAGAGAGAGAGAGAGAGAGAGAGAGAGAGAGAGAGAGAGAGAGAGAGAGAGAGAGAGAGGCCCGTTGTTGTTTGTCAATTGGAGAAGGAACTGCAGTGACAGTTGTTTCGATATTCCCTTCGGGCGATGCAGTTAATTCTGCATCCGTTGAAAATAACAGTTTGAATAACACATTCATGGGGCAGTCGGCATCATTTAAGGGCGTGCACACGTCTGTCTATAGTGCAAATTATTACTGTAAGAGAGAGAGAGAGAGAGAGAGAGAGAGAACCCAGCGACATATAACATATACTACAGTCGCACCAAACAGGCGGACGTCTTACTTACTTACTTACTACTTACTTATCTTACTTATAGACAATGTGCATATTAACCAAATATTGTTAGATACGGGACCTTTTCCTGAGCCTGCTTCGAGTTCACCAGACCACATCGAATCGCGCCACAGCTAATTAAGGAGCGCAGAAGCACATCTACCCCGTTCCTGAGGCGCGGCACGTGCAAACGAGTTGGAGTCCCCCACCTCGTGCGCCGCAGGTGGAGCTATTCACTGCTTGACTCTTCCCCAGAAGTGTAGCGGTAGCCTCGCACCGTTCCAGGTAACGTGGGTACCAAGCAAAGCTGCTTTGCAGCACTGAAACGTCGCCCCCATCCGCCTATTGTGACGACGCTTGCAAGTCAGGATGGCAATACCGCAGAGAGAAGTAAGCCCTCGGACAATTGGGGCCCAAGGAGCGACCCTCGGCGCCGGGTGTGATATAATCGCACGGGCGCCTACCATTGGCCGAAAATGACGTGACTTCGAGACATTGAAGGGCTTAAAAGCCAGAGACCGGGAGCGGCAACAGAGCATTCCTTCATTCATCTCTTTCGAGCTTCTTGCCACGGGCCGCAGCGTCCGAGTTGCTGCCGGCCCGTAATGACTTTATGACTGTTAATTTCTTTGTACTCTCACTGTAAATAATGTAAATAAACCTCCAGTTCTCATCCCGACGTCCTCCTCAACCTCGGCCAACTCCCGCACCCAGCGGCAAGGTCCAAAAATCTGGGGGGACAGCAATTGGGATCGTCCTCCAGATCCAACAATATAGAACACGAGTCCAATGAGAACTGTCTTGAGTTAGTTGTTTGCGACGCGTTTGAGACATGTAAGCGTGCGCTGCTGTACTTGCATACCGTATAGCCTTTGAACTTCTGTACGTGTTGTCGGGCAACTTTTTTGTTTAAAACGAAAATAAAAGAAAGACACACAGTCACCTCATAATGGTGACGGCTACTCCCTTTCGCGTAGCGGAAACAACAATATAAAAAATATGTGTAAGAAAATGAAAAGAAACCAAGTCATGTGCACAAGCGTCAGAAATCAACAGAACACAGTCCTATACACCCATGAACTTGAAGTACTTGTAATTGCATATTTAACTTTACATGTTTATCCGCCGCGGGATCCAGGACTCATGTACAGGACTTCGTGTTCATGCTGTCGCAGAGTGTGTAGTTTGTGATACGTATGTGACATAGCTTGAGAAACATTTTGCTTTAGCGAGCGACGAGAAGTGGCCGGGTGCCACTTATGAAGGCGCCAAGCTCTCCTATTACATCACGTCAATAAAAAAAAAAAAAAAGTGTTCACAGCGTGGCATATTGTGCCCTGGCGATCTTCCACGAGTCTTCCGTTTAAGCACCTCGCGAGGTTCCATTAGTTAGATCAGTTACTGCAAGCGGGCGACATTACAGGCAAGTAAAGGAAAGTCGCCGTTAAGATTCGATTACGGGTGAACGCGGCAAGACTTTGTTTTTGTGCCTAAAGTGTATTTGGCTCAAGGAAGAAACACGTCTGCGTTCGAGGCACGCACTTAAGTATATAAAACGCTCCCAGGAAGCCTTTGTAGGAGTGAACTGAATTTCAAAACGACTCCCAGAAGACGACGTCCGCATCGGGCGCGCTTTAGCAAAACAAAAGGGTATATCTCTCCGTCGCCACAGGTTAGGCATAGGGCTCTAGCGCGAGATAGATATGCTAATTTTACAGAAAAAAGAACCTCTTTAATTTATTTTGTATTCAAGGCCTCTCTCTCTCTCTCTCTCCCTACGCTGGAATGCAGCGCGCGAAGCGCGCAAAATGTTACAGAGAGAGAGAGAGAGAGAGAGAGAGAGAGAGAGAGAGAGGTACGAAATGCTACACCCCGCGCCGCTGCGCAATACCGTCTCAGGTGTTTTGAAACGGACGTTTTATTATCGCCGCCACGGGCATGGAGCGAAGATAATCTCCTCCGCGTCGCGCGGCTTCTTTCTCCCGATTGAATTGAGTCACGCGAATATGCATGAGTGCGAAATATCCAGATGATATATACGCAGCATGGCGTTGTATATACTTACGGCACACAGCCTCACCCCGCGGGCAGCACACGTATATGCGTTCCGAGAGCGCGTGCCAACCGAACGTGCAGGGCATTGTATCGAAGAGAAAGAAAACAAAATTTTAATTTCGAAATCGATGCGGTGCTGATATTAAGACGTTTTTTCTCCCCCGGCAGCTGCGGTTCAGGCACGCCAGATGCCGTTCAATAAAAACTCTTCCTGGCATTCCTCACAAGGCGACGAGAGCGATGGGCTCCAGGATTAACAAAGACCGTTGACTCTACATACGTGTTTTCCTTTCTGACCTGTCACACGCAACGTGTAAGTGTGCATGTCCTTAAAGCGTTGCGCAAAGGACCGAAGAGCACGCATTCGCATGCGTTCGTTGCGCTGACGACCTGGGAGAACCAATCCAGGGGCCGCGGCGATGTTTACAAACGCCGCTCGCGTTCCCGCTTTTATGGGGGGAAAAAGAAGGGTTTTGAAACGTCCGAGGGCGAGGCTTATATACATAAGACTTCACGGACTCGTCGTTCACGATTTCTTCATGCGAGCACGCCTATTTCGTACGTCTTTCTTCGCCAATTTTCCTATATACCGTTTCGCAATTTGATTGCGTGTTGGCCGCAGTTCAAGTTGCGACGACGCCTCATTACGGATGACTGCTCCACCACACCGATTCCGCGCAGTTCGGCAAAAGCTACGGTACATAGCGTCAGCCAATCGGAACAGGGAGCCGGAAGAAGGGGGACTCCTCCGATTCGTCTTCATCTCATCACCCTCCCCGGGACGCAGACTGCATGTCGCCTGAATCAAAACGTCGTGGAAGGATTTGCAGCACACAAGGGGGTGAGCCTTCCTCTTCTTCCCTTCTCGTGGAACACGCAGCCTGCTCTCGTAGCCGATTGAGTGACACGAGCAGCCCAAAAGCTCGCTGTATTGCGCAATGTTGGCGAAACGGAGAGAGAAGGAGATGGGGGGGGAAGGGAAATTACTGAGGAAACTCGGAGACGGTGGCCTGAGGTAATATCCTCCAGCCTGCTATTCTCTGCTCAGAGGGGATGGAAAGAGGAGAAAAAAAAGGGTATGAGAGAGAGAGAGATGAAAGGAATGCAGGGACGTTAACCAGTCAATAGTCCGGTTGGCTACTCTGCACAGGGGAAGGGAAAATGGCAATAAAAAGAAGGGAGAGAAACAGAGACATGGGGGTAGAGAGGCGTGCACGAGTCAAAGGCACTCGCACAAGCCAGAGGTTCTCAGAAAGCACGTGAGAAGTGGTGATGAGGTCATATAGGTATAGTAAAGGGTGCGATGCGAGTGTCACTTACAGTCTTGAATCTATGCCTGCGTTAATCAAACATTCTAAGAGTGCATTGATGGCTCGCTTCGTTGATATTCTGTCATGTCGCGGGCCCAGTGCATGATGCGCTTTCACTCAACGACCTGTTATTAAGTCGCGCTACCCAAGAACTCAATGCCTGCCGTTGTCTAAACAGAAGTATGGTTGTTAAGCAACGGTTTACTAAAGTTCCTTTCTTCACACTTGTTCTTCTGAAGCCGACGTAGTAAGCTTCCTATAGGGACGAAACTGTCGTCTTCACCTACTGCCGCAGCTTTCGCTTCTTGCCGTCGGACGGAGATGGGAGGCCATGAACGCTTCGAACTTTAAAAAAAAACGATACTTTACATTGAAGTATTTATAGGCTGTTATGTAAACAGGCGAACGTTACCCTGTGACGTATACAACTCGGCAGAGCCGAAGGTTCGTAGCACCGTTCCTATACGTCCAGAACACTCGCGAGGTGTTCGGGAACTCGATTTCAAGACATCCTCACGAACCGCAGAAGAGTTCGCTGTTCGGTTTGTCGGTATACATGATTTTTTGCAGGCACACCTCACGACAAATCAGAACACACGGGTGACCTTGCTACGTCAACTGGGATCTAGCATGCACAATATCACTTCGCTCTCTTAACATTGTCCAGAGCACTACCAGCTATAAAAGAAAGGGACAGGATACACGGCTGCCTAAAAACGTTGCCACTAATTCTCGGCAAATTCCTGCGATGCCGTTCCCGGAATATTGTCGGACGAATTTTCTCGTTCACGAGGAACGTGGGAACGTGAAACCTCTTCCGCTACCCACGCCACGGCGTTCCTCTAACCCAGCATATAGTCTAAGTGGCACCAGGCCGCTGCCAATTCGCTTCGCCATCCTCTACAGGTCTGATAAGACGTGTGGGTACGCGAGTCTTCTGTGGCAGGGCAGTGCTTATAACAGCACAGCTAATTATCCGAGCACGTGAAGCTGGCCGCCGCCAGAAAGTAAACAGATCGACGGTTTAATTCTCAGAGGTCATTAAACGGAGTAATAATGAATTGATTACACAATGAGCCAATAAGCCAATTACACAATAAGCTGTTGCCATTAAGGTTTGACGTGTTTGAGCGCCGAGCGCCTGTGCATGTCTTTGTATGTTATACGTCAGACTTTCGCCTGCAGGCGCCCTATAATTGGAGTTAGTACATGCCTGCTCGGTCTTACGCCTCGCCTCCCTCCGCTGTTGTCTTTCACAACGCTAGTCCGCATCAACACGGTACGCATGTGTATTCCGTATTTGTTTTGTCGCACGAGTAACTCTTCTTACTCCAATCGGACGTCATGCATCGGCAACATGGTACTGAAACCGTAGTAGGACGAAGTGTATGTTGTTGCGAATGAATAAGAGCTATGGGTCTCGTATAAACTTTGTTTACAAGTAGGTACGACTACTACACGTAATTGCAAATAAAGAGTTGGAATAGAACGCCCACCGCACAGAATGTAATTCGAGCAGCAGTTGTATCTGTTTACTCGATAATTACGGGACGAGGTATCGCTACTTGACCGATTGCGTTGCGTAAGGATGACCCCTGCTGAAGCTTCGCGCCATTCGTTCATGTGGCGTGGATACACGAAACAGTTTGCAATCGAACGCTAGCATAGTGAAGTTTTTTTCTTTTTTTTTTTTTCCACTACCGATGCTATACTGGGGTCCCCAAGTTCACGGAGGAAACACTTAACTCCGCCATAAGTGAAATTTTGCTTCCACAACTCATCTGTTTTCTTGGAAGAAAAGTGCATGGCCTGCGCTTGCATGTTTGAATCGTAATCTGCCGGTCTCGTTATCTAGTCGTCGTTGTATTTATGCTGCTGGTGTGCCTAGCTCATATAATCGCTTCGCATTTCATAGATTTCCTACACGTGCCAAACGAGGTAACACCAAATCGTGTCCAAATTAATGTTACTGCCGGGCACATTTCCTGTTTACAGTGACAAAAGTGGTCATTGTTACGCATTAGGCAAGCCATATAGTAGCAGATAAGCAAGAGCGTACCCTCACACCGGCCTTCATGTATCTTATCTCTCATAACCGTAACTAGAGCTGGCATGCTGATCAATTAGCATTAACTTGTATACTGCATTCGTATAGAGGTAATCTATATATATACGCCAACCAGGATCCACTGTGCCCTAAAGCAAAGGTGCGCTGCAAAAAAAGCACCGCTGATCTGGCAAACTGTTCTCTCGTCGAGGTGCTGCTCCAAGGAACGGATCCTGCCTCCTGCCTTTCCGCCTACTCCTAGCCACAGGGGCTATGCGAAGACAACGGCATCGCAAGGACCGTCGCCCGCTAGCTCGCGCCACCACACGCCCGTGCCTCTTTCTTATCGGGTTCCGCCGATCGGGAATGGGAGCGTCGCACCGTTCTTCGTCGCCGCCGCCGCCGCTTTATTGACTTCCCCGGCGCGGCTTCGTAACGAGGGGGGGGGGGGGGGGAGGGGGCGTTGCTTTATCGGCTCCGGCAGCAAGCCCGGAGCCAAGGCGGAAGTCTCGACGACCGAGTGTGTGCGCTCGCTCGCACACACACTCGCACAGGGGGGATAGAGGGGGGGGGGTGGAAGCGTATCGTGCACAGACGCACACCCGTCTTCTATACGGAGTGGTCGTCGGTCGCGGCCCGGCGCGCTCCAGTAATGCCGTGAAATACGGCGACCAGCGCGCGCGACTCTCCGCTGGTTCCGGGGCGTCGCGGACGCGCCGGCTTTAACAGCGTATACGGCGCTGGCGCGCTCGCTCGCGACCGTGGGACGACGACGCGGCGTCGCAACGGGCAGCGGCGGCGGGGTGGCGAGTACAGGCCACTCCACCGCCCCCCCCCCCCCCTGCCCTTCCCCCCCGTCTTCCCCCAGCAGCCACCACCGCCCGCGCTTGGTCTCGTATAACGCGTATTACTGACGCAACGCGAAGAAAGCAATAGCACGCACGCGCGGCACGTATATACAGAGGGAGGACACCTTGCCGCTGTTGGAAACGACGGTGACCGCTTCCCCCCATCCCCTCTTAATCGTGTCCTTTGCTCGACGGCTTCGATGGCGAGGAAGAAGAAGGAGGGGATGAAGCCAATTGCTCTGTAGTGTGTCTCGCGGCGCAATGCATTGCTCGCAGCCTAGCGCACGCTCCTCGACGTTGGTTTCAAAACGCTCTTTATCACGAAGGGGGAAAAGAAAAAGAAGGCAACAAAAGAGAATCCCGAGCAGCGGCAATTTGAGATCGAATGAAAAGTAAAGAAAGAAACGGTGCAGGGAAGGGGGGGGGGGGGGGGGGCGCAAGAAATATCGGGCCGCGTACGTGATCGAACGAAAACTGGAGCACTCAACGGAGTGCGCTGCGACAAGAGCACGTGGCGACGTGACTTGAAAGCAAAGACGGGAATGAAGAGGAGGAGGAAGAGGAGAAAGACGGGGCTGAAGGAAAGGGTAAGAGTTTACCGGGTGGTTTGTCGGCGACGTTGTGTCCCCCCCCCCCCCCGCCCCCCATTTGCTTCCTCCTCATGTCTTTCTCACTGGCCTTTTTGCGACAGGTCCCGTTTTACAGTCCCGGCTGTTCCTTCCTGCACAGGCCTGCGCGAGTGTTGGGAAACGCCCTTTCCCTCCCTTAGCGAGACCCAGCATATAGGAGAAATTCAGCAGCATAGGCGAGGAAGTTGGAGAGATAGTATTGTTGCGAGAACATCCTGACAAGGGACCACCACCACCACCGTGTGTTATGCCCTGAACCTTCGCGTCATAACCACTGTTACCTTCACTTGTTCCTTCTCTTTTCCTGCTTATCAGGCCGCAGATCTTTTACTTCCTATTACTTTTTTTCGCAGTTCGATCCACAACACTACACAGAGAGAAATGCGAAGAAGCGAGTACCGTAACATCCTGCGTAATCGCCAAAACACCCCTTGCCCGATGTGTTGATGTGGCGATGGTGGGGAATGAGAAAGAGCGTAAAAAAGATAGAGAGGCGCTTGACAACGATCTCAGTTCTCAAGTTCGATGACAGTGTCACTCTGCCCCGCTGTCCACTCGGGTTGGTCTCTCCTCGGACCGCGCCTGCACCACGATCCAGTAATTTTGCTCTCCGGGAATGGGCGGTTGCGGAGCGTGCCAGGAATGAAGAGTGTAGATTTTTAGGCTAGTTGGTTCGTTGCATCCATTGAAGTCATAGCGCTGGATCTTGACACGGACATGAAAGACGACAGGACGTGCGCTAAATATATAAACTCAGTTGATAGTTAGTGTTGATAGTTAGCGCACGTCCTGTCGTCTTTCATGTCCGTGTCAAGATCCAGCGCTATGACTTCAATGGATGATGAAGAGTGCCTGCTTTCTTTTTTTTTTTTTTTGTGCACTGACTCGAGAACACTCAGCAAGCAAGTGTGCAGTCTTTCTACGCGACGGTTAATTAAATTGTATTATGGGGTTTTACGTGCCAAAACCACGATCTGATTATCAGGCACGCCGTAGTGGGGCCCACCGGATTAATATTGTGGTTCCTGCGGTGGTTCTTGCGGTTATTGTGGTTCACCTGCGGTTCTTCAACGTGCATCTAGGCGGATGTTTTCGCATTTCGCCCCCATCGAAATGCCGCCGCCGTGGCCGGGATTTGATCCCGCGACCTCGTGCTTAGCAGCGCAACACTAAAGCCTTAACTAAGCAACCACGGCGGGTCCCACGCGACGTGCACCTTAAGCGCGGGGCGTCCAAAGCGGGGTGCATTCAAAGCACAGTGCACGAGCGTGTTTGCACTCCGCCCCCATCAGAACGCGGTCGCCGCGACCGGTAATCGAACCTGCGACCTCGTACTCAGAAGCACAATTCCACAGTCACTGAACTGTACTTCGTAAGATGGGCAACGTAGTTAAGGAGACGCCTAATAGCGTGACGTATACTTCGCAGCTTTGCGTTCTCGGTACTGCCAAGGCGACTTAAGGCCCGTACATCTAAAGGCTGTCCGCAGGTGTGCTATAGAATAGGCGTGCCGTGGGCCGTCAAAATAAATCCCCGTGAAAAATGAGTCCACGGTAGCCCGCCACCGAATTCTGCTAGCAGTTTCTGTTCACGTGTGCGCAAGTTCGCCTAGAGCCGCAGCAAGCACTGGCGAGAAGAACCTCGCCGGGCACGGCCCCGGGGGCGTTCGTTCGTCGCCCTGCGGAGCAAGCGGTTCGCAAACTGACCCCGCGAATACCGTGCGCGCGCGCGCGCGCTTTGCACAGCCATCGATCTGAGCCCCTCGCCGTTGGCTGCCTAGACGTCGTCTTAGTGCCCCGCGACGCGTATAAATAGTGTCGAGAAATGCGGCCGGCCGGTCAACCATTTCCGGGACGGTTTGTAGCGCGCGAGGGTGGGGTGGGGGGGGCTGCACCATTTAGCAGCGCGGCACGGCGTGTGCCACCACGCGGAGCTCTCTCCTCTTGACGCCACCGCTAGCGAACGAAGAGCGGCGCGATGTTTGAAAGAGAGAGAGAGAGATGGAGAGAGAGAGAGAGTCGCCATCGTCGTCGCCGGAACTGCACAGATTCCTCCCCCCCCCCCCCTCTGATCTAGGGCCTCCCATCTCATCAATAAACACCCTCTTTTGGGCTGCAACCGGAATCCTCTGCCGCTCGCCGCTGTTGGTAGTGGCGGAACCGGCGCTTTTTTTTTTCTTTTTTTTTTGTGCGGTCGACGTAAGTGAAAGCAGAAAAACCGGGGGGAAGAAGCTCGCCACGAAGACGGCTTATGCACGACCTCACATTTTCAGTGCTCGATATGAGTCGATCGCCGAAACTAAAGGGACGGTATAATGACCAGCACTGCAAATCAGCTTGGAATCTTGATGGGTCTCGTTTATCCGGCGGGGAAAAACATTTAAAAAAATCGGTAGAGGAGAGAAACGAGAATCAAAGTATTCCTTTCGTCAGAATTGCGCGCCGGTACACATGTCACGTTTGACGTCGCTGATTCCAGTGTGCACTTTCACGTGTTTGGGTCATATTTTGTGCTGTGAGCGCTCTCAAGGCTCTCAGTTGGGATTCATAGTAAGGTTCGTTACAGCGCAATACAAGACAAGGACACAAGAAGGTATAAAAATGACGACACGGCGCAGACTCTCAACTGATCAGTTGACTCAACTGATCAATTGACTGATCAGTCGATCAGTTGACTCAACTGACGGCGCTTACTCAACTGATCAGTTGAGAGTCAGCGCCGTGTCGTCGTTGTTACATCTTCTTGTGTCCTTGTCTTGTATTGCGCTGTAACGAACTTTACCATGAACCCCAACCAACTGGCCCAACTTACCGTTTTGATGCTTTCCATTTGGAGTCTTTGCTTTTCTAGCAATGTAATTCTTGTTTATGAATAAGCAGTGAGAAGAGCAGAGCAGATACTATGAAAATCCACCACTACGCGTACAGCAGAGTGGGAAGATCAAGGTGGCGTCACAAACCTCCCTCCTTCCCTCCCTCCGTTCTCTATCTTCCCTATTTTTTTTACGCCCTTCCCCCTTTTATAGCTAAACAAGCATCGCGCATAGTAAGGTTGACATTTTCGATGTGCTAGGAATGTAATTTAACGATCCCGGTTATATTAATGTAATTTACTGTTGTCGCTTTAGGATCACACATGTACACAGAATAAAGTGGTTGCAACGTACATCACAACGCAGAATTGTGCCGGCGACGAAGACGCCCCAAGGAAAAAGAAAAAAAGAAAGGGGCGTTTATTCGATCAGTTGCATATATATTTATATACGTATGCAGGTTATTCAGGCAAGTCTGTCTCAACGCAGACCGGGCGGGACCACCTGTCCCTGGGTGTAACAACTTCTCCAAGCATGCTGAGCACCCTCCCTATAACGCATACCAAAGGTTGTTGCCCCTGCACGCTTACAGTGACCGAGGTAGACCGCGCGGTTTTTCCCAGCACACGCGACATTGAACTGCCACGTTCCAGCTGCGCCCAAAACCAATGGCCACTTAGTCACGAACAGCTCACACCTGTGCGCCCATATATATACAAGCGGACGCCGCAGTCAATTAACTAGTACTGTATATCGGCAGCTCGTTAAGTGGCACTCAGGCAAAGCGAATTGCGGCGATAACTGCGACACTTTAGAAAGGCATGCCAGGAAACATTGCCATCGCCATTTTCCACACACACACACACACACACACACACACACACACACACACACACACACACACACACACACACACACACACACACACACGCACGCACGCAAAGGGGGGGGGGGGAGCGGGTGTTACGCAAGTTCCGAGTCCTCGAGTGTGCGTTACAAGAGTGCGCGGAGTCGCGTCTCGAAACATTAGAAAGCACCAGCAACCACAAGCAACAGTTCCAGGAGGAGCGGCGGCAGCAACAGCATCGCGGGCAGGTCCCGACGCCTCCGAGCACTTGTACGCTATAACGGACTGTGGAGGGCCGTGTATTAATGGCGCCACGTCGCGAGGTCGACGGCTAAGGTGCCTGGCATGTCTGCGCAGCGACGCATCCCCTGCACGTACATACATATACTGTATACGCGCTCGCATGTGTATGCCCCTGCAGCTGCTCCTTCTCCTGCAGGGCTGGTCGCACCGCGGGACGCAAAACCGTCTTCACCGCGTGCTCATAGCTGGCCTGCCTGCCTGCCTGCCTGCCCTTCCCTCGTGCATCGCGTGTGCCAGCGGCAGGGCCGGCTGTTTTGGCATGCCGATGCCAGTGCGGCCCTCGTTTCTCACGCCTTTCAAGCTGCCGGCGTCCGCTAGCTGGCGCGAGCATCGGTGGCACACGGCGGCGCCGGTAGAAGGAACGAGCAGCAGCCCAGCTCTGTACCGAGTTGTGTGTTGCGCGCACGGCTGTCCTTTTGCGGTAGCTGCCGCAGGCCTCCGCCATTCATCAAGGCGATGAACATGCCGCGAGGCCTCCCTCCTTTCCCATTCCCCTTCCCATCTTCTTTGCGACCCCCTTCTCGTTGGCCTCTGGAAAGAAGACGTGTCTATTTGGTCCCTGGCGCATGGGACGGGCGCCGCAGCGCCACTTTGAAAGACTGGCGAAGAACGTTTGTCCACAGGCCAGTATGTATTTCGGTGTAACCAAGGCCGAGACTTGGAGCGTTCGGGTTCACTGCGCAGGCGACTACACGTGAATGTAATAGTGTGGATTTCGACGTGAGAACGTATTAAAAGAACACCCACGAGACGGACGAAAACCAATTTATACGGCTGAATTATGTTTTTTTCAAGACTCCCTTCGCATTTATTAGGCGGAAGAAAGCTTGTTATTACGGAACATTTTAGGTGCACGTGGGCATGTACACCTTGGGCTGTCGCATGAACGATTCCATAGTTTCGTAGGCTTTGACATGAAGGTAACGTGATTGCGAAACATCGAACACGCCCGCTCAACCGTTTTCATGCAAAGCTCCCTTTTATTCATCAGTGTTTCCCTCTTGAATTTTGTTTTCTCCAAATTGAATGTTTCCCTCTTTGAATTCCGCGCCGAAATGCAGGTGCTGGGAAATCGTCGTAGAATCACAGACGCTGGAGTATTTTGCCAGGTTTGCGGTGTTCTTGTGCGGGAAAGTTTCTCAAAATTATCTGTCTTGAATCTTGGAATCCTTTCTATGCAATCTAATTCTCGTTTATTAACAAAAGCAAAGTCATTAACTAACCAGTCCCCGGGGGATGCTCCAGAATCCGTGACGTCACACACACTTAATGCAGGAACATCGATCAACACTGGCGTCGGCAGCCGCTTTTCGTCCTCTCGTCTTCTCTGGCTTGCCGAATGCCTGCAGCTCCTGGTAAGGCTGACTTTACTAGTAACCGAACAAGGCTTTTTTTTTTCGCCTATCTAGCTTGGGATATTAGGATTATTACACTTTGGTGGTTATTTACTGTGCTTGTCGTAGTAGGCTGGACTTAATACGAGAAAACCTATTTCGTAAATTATCCGCTATAACGGAGGGATTATCCGCTATAACGAAGGGCACTCTCTCCACCCGTTATTGTACACTTGCAAATGCTTCCTCGTCTGAACAAATGTGTTTGTGAAATCTTTGAAGTTCGCAAAGTAAGTGCTTCATCGTTCTGCAGTAAATCAAAGCACGCAAATAGGCCGGTGTTGCCGAGGCCCGCGGCAAGCTGTGAATACGTCGTTCGCGATCGCTTATCCTTGAAAGGTGATCGATGAAGACAAACCGACGTGAGATACGGTCGACGCCGTGGCGTGAATATGAAAAACGTGCGTCTTTACGCTTAACGGAGACCACTGCATTATTGGAGCCCCTTTTTACAAAGAGCACATCCGCATCGTCATTCACGCGTGCGACTACCTGCGAAGGTGGCATCCACGTGATATGCGTCGGTCATTATGGGCGGCTGTATTTGCCATATGTGCGAGTGTCAAGTCCACATGTCAAGTTTCGCTTTTATTTAGTTTTAGTTTGCCGATATAAAACCGAAAGAATAGCGAGCGACCAATCGAAGACGCAGACACAATAGAAGAAGAGGTGTCCTTAAGATTCGGTGACCGAAACACAGCAAGAACAGTCGTTATTTCATTGAAGCTCTGAAGCTGAGATGACCATATACGGCCACCGTTTCAAACTTGCACATGAGCTTGTCATACGAGGCATTTGTGCTTTCCGTCGTTGCTGATATATTCAGACCCCTCATCTGTATCCGACGCAAGCTATATACAGCCCGGCGCTCAATTCAGCACACGTAGTCCAGCGCAACCGTAGGTCCAGGGAAAAAAAAGAAAAAGAAAGCGCGCACGGAGAAAAGTAAGCAGTACGCATACTTCAAGCGGCCTTCGCCAGCGCGTCCACTTCACTTAGCAATATGGCTATATGCTTTATTACTTTGTTAAGATTGTATGATCTGCCTGCGCATTTAAATCGGATCAAGAAGACTTCACCTTTCTGCGCCATTAGCAGGACGGTTATCGCACGGCGTGAAATAAGACGGGCGACGCCATGTGACGCCAGGTGACGCCGGGTGACGCCCGGCGACGCCAGGCGGCGACGTAAACGCGTTGAAAATACGGTCCCACGTGGTTGCGCCTGCCGGAACGATGCGTGCGTGCGCGCCCGTAGGTGCGCACAGTTCGAGCGAGCACGTACGCTCGAGGCGACGACAGACAAAACGTTACACAAGTACTTTCGAGAGCCCGCATAAACTGGCGGATAAGAGTATACGACAGCGCCTGCGCTGGGCTCGTCCTCGAGAGCAATTAACGATTCCAGACATAAATTTGACGGCGGCGTCGACGTCCTAAGTGCTATAGGCCGTCGGGATTTTATAGTTATCGCTGGTGGAAGTCTTCACGCGCGTGGAACCTAGCCAAGACGCGCGCGGTCTGTCTCCGCGGCCATCGCTTGCATCCGGGCGGAGCAGTAAAGCGAATGAGTGCAGCTGTGTTTCGAGCACATTGTTTGGAAGACGATTAGTTGACCAGTCTGTCTAACTTATATCATATCCCGCTGCAGTTGTACCGTCACATGCAGCGGCTCCATTTGCAAATTGTGCCCGTTCATTCTTCCATCCCGCCCTCCCTCCGTTTGTTTGTTTGTTTGTTTGTTTGTTTGTTTGTTACGAGTTAGGGCGAGAGGCGCCCACCTGCTCGATTAAACAGCTTCATCTGTTGCACCGAGAAAGACGTAAATCGCTTACCGGTAATTTTATGCGCAAACACCTTTTTTTTTTCCGTATATGTGCTCCGACTATATATGGGCTCCCATATGGCCATAAAAATATATTTCATTCTATATGCTTCTTAAGATGGCTATCGAGTGGATTGACGACATCGAGGACAGGAATAAAGACACCCGAATGAGTAGTTGAAAAAAAAATGACTTAATCAGATGCACAGGTGGTTCCTCCAGTGACTGACCTCCGACAAAACAGCAGCGGTGGCATTCGCTCTGACGCTACAGGTCGATTGGCTTGTGGCGGAGTGGCCATCACGGTCGAAACACGGGGACGCGTGGAGCTTAGAAAAGATCGATGATAAGATTAGATTGTATATTGATTTAACAGGATTCTATTCATTGTCATTGTTTATTCATTATTTTTAGGACTAATATGTTTCTTTATGTTCTTTCACCGAACATACAGTTAAGGGGATGTCTGCTGGCGTAAGCGATAAGGAGGCCGTTGCATAGGTAGGTGAACATAGATAACGTACATAAATGGATCAGCCGAGGTGCATACTTCTGTACCTCAATCGCTCCGCAGTATCCGATGTGTTAAAGAAACATCGCGTAGAGAACTATATGACAGGCTTCCTTTGTTCGCGCGTTCGGTTGGCTCCGAAAAGTAGAGTCTCTGAATTCCTAAAGAGTGCACCACATTCTTTTGAATCATTCACGCGCTCTAACCCCTAGAACTAATGCGATCACTACACGTATATTTATACACGCGCGCCCATATATACGGCGCTGGCGCGCGCGCGTGTGTGTTCCAAGGAATAGGAATGAGTATACGTACGCGCGGACAATTACGCGGGCTGTCCCCGCACATCTGCAGCCGTGGCCGAGGTCCAAACAACATCACAAGCCGGCGGCGATTTTGTCGCGCAGCCGGCGCGCCGTTCTGAAGATAGCGTAATTTCGGAAAAACCGAGAGAGGCTCTAAGCCGAAGACTTGTTTGCGTTTTACGCGTTTGCTCGCCATGATTTAGTGCGGCCGTTTCCCGGCAGCGGTGGAGTGCCAAGGGCAATTAAGACAACCAACGGAAAAATGAAAGAAAGAAAGAAAGAAAGAAAGAAGGAAGGAAAGAAAGAAAGAAAGAAAGAAAGAAAGAAAGAAAGAAAGAAAGAAAGAAAGAAAGAAAGAAAGAAAGAACGTCACACGGAATGGGATAATGTTGTATTTGCTCACGGTCAGAGATGTGCGCATTGCGTAAAAAATATTTTATCCTACGCCTCCCGTTCTAATCGAAGCTTTCACCTGTAGGCAGAGGTATCAGTGATCATAAATACTGGCTGGGGATGTGTGCCTGTATACAACTGAGCTTACAGACCTAAAGGAGGAAGCTGTGACAAATATTTACGGCAGCGAATCATGAAACCAGAGAAGCTATAACGAGACATCAAGCGACAGCATGCATGATCAAACGAAGAACCGCCGGGTTTACCACGCGTGAAATGTTATAAATATTCCGTTTCCGCGAATGCCCCTTCCTTTTATGTTTACTCCTTAGTTTGCAGATTTTGACGTCGACAGCTCGATCGACGGTGCCAAGCCGTAGGCATGCAGTCTGCATCAGTATTTACGGACCGCGCGATCTGAGTAAGCGTGGAATTCCCGAGCTGTTAGTGACCATGAGGCTTGTCGAGGTGAAGCTTGCCAAGCAGCCGTTGAGACTGCTTTGCTCTTGCCACCCTCCCTTAATTTTGTGCAAGAACCATGAGGCTTGTCGAGACTTGTCGAGGTGAAGCTTGCCATTTAGTCGTTGAGACTGCTTCGCTCTTGCCAACCTCCCTTAATTTTGTGCAAGGAAACTTGGATTGATTGATTGATTGATTGATTGATTGATTGATTGATTGATTGATTGATTGATTGATTGATTGATTGATTGATTGATTGATTGATTGATAGATATACACATTGAAATCGTACATCCCTGTGTTGATCGCGTATCCTATATATAGCACAGGCTGGAAATGCGAATACTAAGATGCGTACGCAAATATTAACATTTTTCTAACATATCCCATGCTTCGTCAACTCTTTATGCCGACTGTACGTGCAGTGCACCCGGAACGTTGACTCTGGCGTACCGTGCGTTATTGTTTTAGCGTATGTACATACACGTATAATAGGAGTAATACTGGGGTCAAAAAGGAATAATCGATAATTGTTGTATTGGACTAACTAATTACGTGATGTGCGTTTGAAGTGATATTACAGTGATAGACAGGAGGATATCCGACAGAGAGCAGGCACAAGAAATATCACACAACGCACCTGTGCGCATGATAAGCAGCAAATGTTTCACGAAACGAGGAAATGACACTAAAGAGACGACGAGAGTCAGTCACATAGGAATAACTTATACACGCACGCTCGCGAGCTTTTATTCTAATATTTTACAGGCTTAGAGGGAAAAAGTCAATCGCAAACAAACTACTTGTAGATTTGATTCCACCATTTTCACTAAGACGTGTTTCCATCAATGCACAAGTAACTTGATAGAAACATTCACGGCCACAAGGCTGTTTCAATCAAGACACACGTATCGAAGGCCCAGTGTTGGTCCAGAGCGTATCAACAGGTTACATTTCAGCAATTCGCGCCACTGCGTATAACATCCGTTCCTCACGGAATTCGACTGCTATCATTCAGTGACGCATTTATACTCGTTCTTAAAGGCGGTCGTATTCGTTTCCTAAACAAAGGAAACGCGAACTATGATGGACGGAGCAGTTGGACGTTGCATTGTGTCTGCTCATGTGATTGTCTCTTGCGCTTGATCCATCACTGCAAGCCGCCGTAGCAACGTGCACAGAAAGCTCGACACCAGTGCAGACAAGACTGCGAGGCCATGCATCACGGCCACCTTCTCGTTAGCTGAAGTTAAAGATGGCAGGCGCCGCGAGCAGCGTTAGCCCCCCCTCTGCCTGCCCTTGCAATCACGCGTCTAGGACGCCTGCTTATTTGCATAGCCGGCAAGTTCCAAATGACTGAATCGCAATCGGAGCGGGTATACGAATCGCGAATAGCGAAAGGAAGCAGCCATTGCGTAGCACCCACCGTGCCTGTTCTCGCTCCTTGTAGCGGTAACTTGGTCCATCTCGTGCCTCGCGGAACGTGGCATTCTTAACGCCGTCGTCGTGACGGACAGTAAACGAAAACAATGCACTTTTCAATATGCACCATCCGTCCACATTAATCGTCGGTGCGGTTCAGAACGCCGCACTCCCGGGTACGTACGGGAAAGGAACGTCGGACAAGGCCTATAGCGCATTCTTTACCGCAAGAGCAAAGGTTAGCTGGTAGCTGTAACGTACTACACGTTCAGAAGGCTTATTAATGCGAAAGCATTGCATTGTATGTCCCGTGGGGTAGACAACGACGAGCGGTAACAAAAAGTGGCAACGAGCGGTAACAAAAATCATCATAAGCGACGTCATGAGCGTCTTGCGTGACGTCATAAACGAGAAGAAAGGGGGTTAACCGAGGGGCCCGATTTTTATTGGTCATATCATAAGAAGCCAACAAACACTGACACCAAGGACAACATAGGGGAAATTACTTGTGTGCAATAGATGAAGTAAAGAGACGATAAATTAATGGAAATGAAATGCGAAGTCTGTGAGATCGTTCCCTACCTGCGGCAAGTTGTTTTTTCATCCACTTTCACTTCCATTAATTGATTGTCCATACTTCATTTATCACACACAAGTAATTTCCCCTATGTTGTTCTTGGTATCAGTGTTTGTTGGCTTCTTATGATTTGTATGATGTCAGTAGTAATACAGAATTAAAGTTAGAACAAGTTAGAGTAAGGTGACTTAAAGTGGAGTAAAGTGAATTAAGGTGAAGTAAAATGAATGACGGTGAATTCAATTGTATTAAGGTACATTAACGCTGGCACAAATCATAGCAAGGTGGATTAAGGTGGAGTTGTGAAGGACACATGACAATGTATGACGTCAAGTATCACGGACGTAACCAATTCGTTAGAGAAGTCATTATAATTTATTAAATTTTGGGGTTTTACGTGCCAAAACCACGATTTGATTATGAGGCACGCCGTTGTGCGGGACTCCGCAAATTTGGACCACCTGAGGTTCTATAAGGTGTACCCAAATCTAAGCACACGGGTGTTTTCGCATTTCGCCCCCATTGAAATGCGGCCGCCATGACTGGGATTCGATCCCACGACCTCGTGCTCAGCAGCCCAACAGCATAGCTACTGGGCAACCACGGCGGGTTAGACAAGTCATAATGCTTTCGCATTCAAATCGCGTAAGGATACTGAAGTCACTGTCAGTTGTTGCTCACAGACCTCAAGCTTTCTTTATAGATAACTCGTTCCAAACTTCCCGTCCAATTCCGGTAAGCCTCTTGCACAGAAAGCATTACTACACAGAACACGTCGCGATGACGCGTGCGATATACGATCCATGGGGTATGTGTACCGCCGTATATAAACAACTGCATCTTACACGTGTTTCGAACAGATTCCATCGATCCGGTTCCAAATGGCAGCATCAGCCGCAGCAAGACATACCTGGCAGTTCGAATCGGACATCGTGACATCCCAGGTATCTCGATCCCCACCATTTGAAATCCTAGCTGCTACGGGCAAGGGTTTGCGCACCGGGTGAAAAATTTAAAGGCCACGCATCTTGATCGGGCAACCAACACGCCGATTAAATACCGAATGTCGAGTTGTCAGTCATGAACGATTACTACGTTTCTAGAATCCTAGCATGGCCTCACCGTTTTGAGAGAACACTAGGTGAAGGTCGACCTGCAGGCTTAACCCCGCAATGCTCCCTGTATCGAATGAGATAACGTCGACAAACAAGAAAGTGGAAAGCCTTGTACGGCATGCCCTATAAGTTACGTTTTCAGCAGCATCAAATTCCAAGTGTATCGAGCCGTTAATGCGGCGCACCGCATAAAAAAAAAAAAGAAATCACGCTGGGCATAGCGGGATTAATTCGGTTCGCACAATTAGGACTGTCAGCTCGAGCAGGACTGTCGGCTACTCGAACTTTGCGGCTGCAATGTAGGTTACGCTTACTGCGCAATTCACGCGCGCGCAGCGAAGAAATAAGGCGAAAAAAACTCCGTGGCGCCGAACAGAAACACCGGGAGCTGGCTGCAGCTGGGGCGGCCTCGACCCACCGGCAACCCCCTGGCTGCAGCGTGGTGTGTACAGCGACAGCGGAAACGGCGGAAGCGATAGCGCGCAAACACGCGTGGCGGCGGCTCGGGCGCCGCTTAGTGGCGCGTGCATAATGAGAAAGCGAGCACCGTGTCGAGAGAGAGAGAGAGAGAGAGAGAGAGACGCCGCGTAGTAGCGCCAGAGAGCGCGCGCGCGCGCGTGTGTGTGAATTGTACCTCACGGCGTTCGACGCAATCCGCGGTTCCCTTCCAGCTGTTCCGCGCCGCCATCGGCGGTGGCGACAGCGAACGTGTTCCGGCGAGCAATCTCGTTTATTTCGCATTTTCCTTGCGTAAAAGCCGCAACGTAGGGCCAACGCACACCGACGTCAGGCCCACGCTGTTCGATGTCGGGCCTATATACGCACTGGCTCGGTTTGATGTGCAGCCGCATATAGTGAATTCGTTTATGCTTTCTACAGCGAGGCTGTTAGCCTCTCGGTAGTCGGCATCTTTCGTGTCCGTCTGTGAGCAGAAATTGTTATGATCAGCAATCGCTCATAAGCAAGCAAAAAAAAAAAAAGAAAAAATGCAATGGCTCATACCCCCTTAAGGCAGAGACTACAAGCGCTCAGCAAGTCAAGCGAACAGTGCATACAGTCGTTGAAATCACACACAGAGAACAGCATCCGTTTCAATAGAGAACAAGCTGAAAACAAGCATCCGAACCATAAATTAAGCACTGCATACCCACCTCAGTAGTTATAATGGTGGTTCTGCAACAGCTTCGCTTGACATCCGCTTTCGCAGTGCCGGTATGGTGAGCCAATTCTTTCTTTCTTTCTTTCTTTTTTTCCTTTTTTAATATTTAGGCGTAGAGCTGATTTACCACGATTCAGGTTCACCGCCACCGGCGCGCTTAACCGGGGCTGTTACTCTGAGCATGGAAAACACTGATGACCCACTCACTATAGCTGTATGTAATATTTCTCACCGCTAATTGAGCTCTCCGTGTAGCTCACGTTGATGCGAGTACCCTCGACCGAAACCTTTCCCTTCAATAAAAGTTCTGAACTCGGAAATGTGCGTGGGGAGTGCGGGGGGGGGGGGGGGGGGGGGGGGTGGCTAGATGTGGCGAGACGGAGGGCGGGCTGAGCGTGTAGACGAGTAAATACGGTATACGTCCCCACTGATGCTGTGGCTGCTGCTGCCAGCGAGAAATAAGCGAAAGAGAGAAAGGAACACACAGCCTCACGTCGCGCTGCGAATGCGCTCGTGCGATTGGGGACAAGGCGGCGGGCCGAGCGCATGCGACCCAAGCCACGACGGCCGGCGATGGCTCAATCCGAAATCCTCCTCTTCGCCGAGTGGGCGAACGGTTAAACGTCCCCGCGCGGGCCGCCCCGTTTAACGGCATTGGGCCGTTAATCAACTCTATTGTGCAAACAGCCCGCAGGCGTGTCAAGCGTCCGATGCGTTCGCAATGCTCGCGCCAGAGGCTTGCGTTAGAGTCTTATATGTTTCGAAGGTACGGTGAACGTTTCGAGCAGAGATTTCGTGAATTGGTATGTAGGTGAGTGGAAATGCTTTGAATGTTATGCTATCACGCTGGTTGCTACATCGACTGTGAATAGCTTCCGCGTTTGAGCCCTAGCTCTTTCCCGATCAGTGTCACCACCGCCTTTTCCTTTTGCCTTTCGGTATTTCCTCGCATATATTAAAGCGACAGCTTTAAGGGCCACCCGTGTCGCAGCAAAGCCGGCGTCAGCCTCCTGCATCCCGCGTCCGGCGTCAGATGTCGCTTCGACAAAAGACTTTCGAACCAAATTCCCAACCACGCATATCCGACCACTCTTCTGCCACCAAAGTTGCTCAGACCTTGTCTTTCATTCTTTACAAAGTTATTTCTTGGAATTTTGAGAAATCAGACAGCCCACAAACAATGTAATGAAGAAAAAAAAAAAAAAAGAAAACAACGACAGCGCATATCTTTTATGTTGAAACATTATGTAGACTGATATCTTAAAAGTGTGAAACAATAGCAGGAGTTAGACCCACGCAAGAGTCCGCCGTTCTACCAGAAAAATTGCCTTCGTGCATAGCGTACGCCTCCAGCGTTTCCCGGCAAACATTACGGTTACATAAGCTGCAGTTGCCGGCAAGCATTAAAAGCAGTCAGGGGTCTTTGAATGCTATCGCGTTCCACTCTTAAAGGTGAAGCTGAAGCGTCCACCAAATTTTTTTAATTAGCTTGTGGAACAAAGGCACACGCTGACCGCCTAACAAAGCGAACGGACGAAAGACAAGACTAATAGGCGACAGGTTACGATGGCTTCCCAGTATGTATGTATGTATGTATGTATGTATGTATGTATGTATGTATGTATGTATGTATGTATGTATGTATGTATGTATGTATGTATGTATGTATGTATGTATGTATGTCGTTCTTCAGCCACTACAAACAGTCTAAAAGATGAATAATTGAACCGCCGCTTGTCGATCGCATCTTTCGTCTCACGGCACTTCCCCACTCAACTAGCCGTCGCTCATTTTATCAGTTCCATCCACGCCAGTAAACCGTGGCAGCGACATGCGAAGAACCCGCGGGTAAACAATGGAAGACGAAACGCAAACGAAACGCAAATGACGAACTGCTCTAATGGCGCCAGCGTCTCCCGTTGCCCGCTCCTTCTCGACTCCATTCTGTGCACCGGCTATACTTGAAACCTGCGCGTGAGGTCGTTCCATTCAAGAAAGTGGAGTCTGATTAGAGAACACCGCCATTCGCGTGCCTGCGGCGTGACTGCGGTTTATGTCCGTCGTACGCATGTGTCTCTGCCAAGAGTGTCCCGGCAGATGCAGAAACTCAAAGGACGCTTTGATTATCAAGGGCGAAAGAACGAGACATGCCCACTGGCCAAGGGAGCAAGATGGTGACCGAACGTATCACGAGACGACAATGCCGTCTGCGCGTTCTTTCTCCGCTGTCGCTACGGTGCACGCAACTTGCCAGAGCGAGCGAGGGAACCGAACTGCGTGGCTGCTTGGCCGCTTTCGCCGATGGCTATCGGCGAGAAACGGAGCTCAATTTGCGCGCTCCGGCTGTGGCGCGCGATATGTAGAGGAAGGGGGGGGGGGGGTTATACCGCTGGTAAGTTGAGGAGGAAGGAAGATAAGTAAGAGGAGGAGGCGGTGTGGCACCGGCGAAACGGGCGAAAACGGCGCAAGCGCCGGCTGCGCCTCAAATCGTTCCGTCGTCTGGAAGGCTTCGAAGCACGCGAAGCTTCCGCACTGGAAGCAGACGGTCGACCGCGGTTACAGACGACGGCCAAGCAGACGAAAAGAGCGAACGCTATTGCCACAGCGTAGCCACAGACCTGATTGCTACTGCGGGCCGGCACCGCCCTCTGGCGTGGCGGCGGGTGGGATAAATGCCTATCACAACAAGCACGCGTGCGCGCGCGCTTAAAACCACGTGCGTCGTCGCCGTCGTTGACGGGGAAGACAAAACGGTACGCCGCTTTTGCCGCTTCTCGATCATCGAGCCTGCCCCACCCGCGACGTTGCGGCTGAATGCTGCTGCAGCCTCGCCTTCCTTCTCTGGGTCAGCCGCGCACCGTGCAAGTTCTCTTTCTCAACGCCGTAGTGCACCAACCACTGGACCGTTGGACGTATGCACTGCTGTCTATAGCTCTGGAAGCTGCGCCGCGATCTCGCTTCGTGATATAAAAGGAGGCTGAAACAGTTGAGAACCGAATAAAAAAGGAAAAGGTGATTCGGGCGAAGTAACAACGCAGTGAAAAGAGCGAAGGGGTACGCGTTGTAGCTATACGCTTCGCCGGTTGTGCTTTGCTGCCAATGCACGCATGCAGCAGCTATAGGTTCGACCGGGTAATATATCACCGGCGGCGATGCGGCCTCTGTAGGTTGCGCGATTCTTATTTTTTTTTATACGGCGCTTCGTCTCTCGCGGGCGCGCTTTGAGCTGGGCCCGATGATAAATTTAGGCTCCAGTGTCCTCGCTCGACGCACGTTCTGTTCCTGGCTGTCCCGCCAGCGTGTCTATACTTGGGATTTCACACGTGCATATGTCCCCGTGTGCATGCAGTGCATGGGGCCCAACGACCGTATATTAATCTCGCTTTCGTAAAGCAGGATTCGCGCTTTGCACCTTAGGGTCAGTTTCGAGAGGAATACGGCGACAACAATCTTGGTGCAAGGGAACTCCAACAACGCGAAACGGGCCACGGTATGTACAGAGCGACTCCGACAAGGCGCTGACTAACGATTTCCGGAAACGGCATGTGCTGATATAAATGACTTCGGTAACCAAAAAAAACACGTAGCTATGGAATGCCTTTCCTTTAGTACTCACGAATACCTCACTCACCATCACGTTTGGATCGCGTGCCAGATGAATAGAGCTCAAATTTTACGAACACAATCCAGCACATACCGTGTCTCCCAGCTAACGTCACCCAAGCAAGTCAGCGAAAAAAGATTTCAGAAAACAAGGTGAAGATACCATTATAAGAGCTGCGGTGTTCGGTTGCCAGCGTTCTGACAACCGAACAACATCACATGTCTTAAAATCGTATCTTACTCCGTGTTCTTTCAATTGCTTATTATTATTATTATTTTTTTAACAACTTGGTTAACATGCGCTGGGAAACCCTATATATTATACGTGGGTGAAAATCTCGGCACATTGCCCATGCAATAATAACCAGAACGCGCGATTCTTCGCGCACCGGAAACGGCATCCGCTATCTGTACACTTCCGCCTCCAGTCGAGCGAAACACGACCACTGCCACGCGACATTGGACAACCTTGCGAAACAAGGGCGATAAACTGATTGATCGATCGATAACTGGCCGATTTCCGTTCTCGATCCCTGTCCCGGCCGCATCTCGCTGCTGAAGCGAGATGCGGGGCAACCACGACGCTTGTACACCAGCAAACACGGTACGCATACTACATCGCGCGCTTACTTTACAACGCGATGTTTGTACGCTTTAACAGCGCCCGCAGCCTTAAAGAAGGATCCGAACGGAGCGACAATAGATCACTACCGCGTGTGCGCCTGCATGGTGCATAAAAGTGCCGAGGCAGAAAGAAGGACAGGGGCCCCGCCGAAAAGCCCCGAAGGTTGCCTTTCAGTCAACTGGTTCCGCGTTGATCGATGCACGCGTTTCGTCCGTGACTTGAGCACCGCACCAGTGCGAAAGCGGTGCAGGTGTAGGAGGCAGTGCGTGCGAACAGAATGGGGTACGGAGACAAGACGTATACGTATATGCCCTGCACGTGCGTGCCTCGTGGCACGCATTCGCATACACTACGAGTCTACCGAGGGCTGGACTTTAATATTAAATATGCAACCCGCCACTGCATATAGGGTGTCCCGGCCAACGTCAGCCAAGCTGCTCAAGGAAAAAGAAAGAAGGAAATCGATGGTTCGACGATAATTCGTCTGGTAGGGAGGAGGCATAATGGCAAGAAATACGGCTGGAATATCATATGAATGACGTCAGAGAGAAGAACGTTGTCTCGAACGCTCTCGCGGAACACGTGGAAATTTCTAATCATGAAGTTGACTAGGCCAAGGCAAGCATAATCGCGAAAGAAAGAAACTGGCGTTCCCGTCAGTATCTGGAATCGCTTCTTATCCAGACGAAAAGAAAAAAAAATAAGTTAAACGGAAATGATGGCAATCCTCCACCTGCGTACGCTGGGTGCCTCGGTCACGTGCTAAAACGGACACAAGCTTGCCTCGTCGAGCCACCTTCTTGTGAACAAGGCTTCCGTATGGAACCGGACACGTCTTGAAGTTATTTCATTTTTGGTCGGCGTTTCTCCGTTTTACGCATTTCAATAGGAATGATAATAAGATAATAATAAAGAAACACGGTGCAGGATAACACTTTAAGCCCTATGGTGTTCATTTGTCGGAACGCTGGCGACCGAACAACGTAGTTCTTTGCATTATATATTGCACCGTCTTTTTTTCTTCTTCTTTGGGCAGCTTGGCTAACGTTATCCGGGACACACGGTATACCACTATACGTGCGAAGTCCGCAGGTCTTTGTTTTCAGTGCCTGAATTATCGGAGGCGGGGAGGGGGGGGGGAGGTGCAACCGATTAGGAATGCCGCCTACAGATCACCACAGCAGTTTCTGCTTAGCTGTTCAATTGTGTGCGCGGACTGCAGTGGCAGATGGCACAACCGGCACGCATTGACGGGGACATGTTTGCAAGTACTATGCATACTCGTTGTCATTTCTTTTCATTCTTTTTTATTTTTGATACTGCACCTGTAGCTTCGTCTGTGAAATCAAATGCAGTTTGTGCAGTCTTGAAGGTGACGGTTGAAATGACGTGAAAAGCTCTCATTCCAGTTCGTTGTTGAAAACACGTCAAATATGCACGACACAGACACGACGTTGGTCTCGTTATCGAACAACGGGCATTTGAGGAGGAAGTAGTAGGTGTGATACGCGCACAGTTTTATTAACACCGGCTGGTCAAAATTAGTTACGAGCCCTGCAGACTGACGGCGTATATGTCACAGTAAGCTCATGTCAATGAACAGACCGTTCAATGATGCATGGGCAAACAGTGTAGGGGGCAGCCCGTCATGCTCCGTAATGTACGGCAGCCGCTCGGTATAAAAATAGACGGGATAATGCACATAACTTGGAAGTTTTGATCAGGCTTTTTTTTTTTTCTTTTTTTTTTTACATCGGAGCTGTGATACGCTAGGTGTCGGCGGTTTGTGTGCGTAGGCAAAAAAGATGGCGGCCATCCCAGAACTAAAAGAGCTAAAGCGTCAAGCCAAAAGCGTATTGCTAGGTTTGCCCCAACTGCGTTTAATCGAGAGAAGTGTCAAAACGTACTGTGATAAAAAATATCGTAATTAAAAAAAAAGAAGCAAAACATGAATGGACACTGTTTATTATGAATTCCGGTTTGACCTCACGGGCTCTATAGGCAAACTACGCAATCTTATCTCAGTTCCCTCCTACCCGTTGCGATGGGTAGGCCGCGTGCGGTGAGGACTGCGAAAGAACAGCGCGCCTACGAAGAACACCATTGTGAACACAAGCGAGTTGGGCGACGGCACGTAATACGGACGAAAACGGTGCCGCAAACGCCAAGCGTATGCACCTTTGCTTGGACCACCCCCTACCGACTCCGCTCCCGTCGTAATTGTGGGGTGGTGGTGAAAGCATTTACTCAACAGATTGTGGGGTGATTTCAACATACGCGTGTCTCTCGGTCAGACGGAAAGTGGTTCGTGGCGTTTCTCTGGGAAAGGTTCGGCATTCAATGTTACGCAAACATCGGTGTGCGCCCACGACGCGTCGTCGGTCGCGCGTAGACCTCACATTGGCCAAGAACCTTCCCAGTGTCGCCACGGAGCCACTGGCCGTATATCATAGTGATCATAAAGCGACAGTCGCCTTGGTGACCGAATAATAAATCGAGAAAGAAAGCAAACAGAAGAAGGTTAAGAATAAAAAAAGAAGCATTGAGTGTGCGGTTTAATAAATCAACAAAATATTGACACAAGAACGAAATTCACTGCGGTATGTGTCTTTTCTTTTCAATCGACGTATTTATTGCCAACGTATCTATCACCATGTATACAGCTCCGCCGGTCATCCCCCTTCGCAGAGTTAAATGTGTCTGAATTTTTTTTTTGTCCGACTCTATAAATCAAATTTAAGCCAGGAGCCTATCGCGCGTTGCGTATTCATGCGATTACTCTTGTTTAACAAAAAATCGCTGCCCGAGAACGCGTGAAGCGCAAGTGGGAACAAACGCCTTCAGATCAAAGATAAATTTCTAGATAACGCCGTCACGTGTCGGCGGAACACAAAACCTCTTAGACAATTAACGAGACGCCGAGAAGAAGGAACAAAAACTACAAAAGTGGCAAAACCGTTTGGCCACTGCTAACAAAATTCTACAGCGTTGTTTTCTTGTTTTTGTTTTTTCGCACTCTTTTGCCTCGAAAAAAAGAAAGGGTTGTAAAACTCAGGACGGCGCAGAATTAAGGGAGTGAGAAATCAAAACGGCCCTAAGGTCTCCTTTGTATATAGCACCTTCACAACGCTGCAATCGCCTTTTTTTCTTTTCTTTTCTATCATTACTTATTTCGTGTCCGTTTATATCCTTCCCCGGGCGTCGTTAGCTGTATCAAAAAAAAAAAAAAAAACTGTTTCTCTTGTCCGCAGCATTGGGGCGGGAAACAGGAAGCTTAATTGCAGCCGCCTTCGCCGCGTTGCCGCTTTTTTAGCCGTAGGCTGTGCGCGGCGCCGTCTCGCGGACGAGAAAAGCAGCTGCACAGCTTCAAGATCGCGCGCAACTTCTCGATTCGCCCGTTACAAACGGACCCTGCCCTCCCCCCCTCCTCCTTCCCTGCATCCTTTAGGCTCGCGGGCAACCTCGCGGAACGATCAAGTTGTCGGCACAACGTATTTGCCTGCGACTGCGTGCGTATATATCTGCAGTCACGCAGTCCCGTTGAGGGATCATACATGCGCACTATATATACGCACACACACACACACACTGCCGCCGAGTTGACCGAGTGTCCGTAATCGGCGGCAATCATCTGAGAAAAGTGACCCGATAAGATCGCGGATGCCGATAGCTCTTGTTAGTGGTGCCAAGGTGGCCGCTTTCGGCAGTCTGTCTGGTGCCGGTGGGGCGAACGTTTTTGTTGTCTTCCTTTCATCTTTTTCTTTTTGTATCCTGTAAGCGTGCAAGTGGGCAAAGAAAAGAGAAGAACAGGGCGCGGTGCAGACGACGCATTCACGCGCACGCAGACGCATACGCGCACACACAAAACGGAGCTGCTGCCGCCTGGAGGACGGCATCGCGCAGCGGTCCGGCTTATCTGCCTTACCTTTTTCTTTTTTTTTTCCGGTTGATTGCGGGTATCGGTGTCGGTGTGGCGCTCAGCGCTGCGTTGTGTTGTGTACGAGCACCGATGCCTTCGGGGGAGGGGGGGAGGGGAGGAGGGGGGCAGGCTGGGGATCGTGTAACGACCTCGGGACGGAGAAGCGAAAGTGAAAAGTGGCTGCAGCCGGTATGTATAATTCTGCCTTTCAATCTGACGCGCGCGCGCGCGCCTATGCGTGTGTATGCTCCTTGTCGCGAAGAGATTTGTGAGCGAGTTGCGAAGGTTTGCTCTCTCTCTCTCTCTCCCCGAAACTGCGCATACATCATTGGGGCACGCGCTAGCGGCGGCAGGTATACACACAGCTGACCGTTCGTACGCAAGGTCGTTCAAGGATATGCCTTCAATGCTTGTTTCTCCCTTTCCCGAAAAGGTTCCGGCGGCATGCCGTCATGCCGACGTAGTTGTGCCGGAACGCGCGAGTCTGCAGTGCATCTATTTTTTATGCACGGGAATCTGCGGTACCATGGGCAGTGTGTAAGGCCGTCCGTATACCTTGCGATCGGTTTGCCGTGCTCTGAATGCAAATGGCGCGGCTAAGTGAGGACCTCGGCAACTGCTTATAGGAACGGGCGAGTGGCATTGTCATTAACAAATTGCGCGTTCCGCGCGCAGTCAGTGAGCACCGAGAGTGTACGGGGAAACCGGCGTGTTGCGTGGAGCGCGGTCGCAATCGTTGAAGATAGCGCAGATTGGCGAATTCTTTATTGGCAGTTTTCGAACCTTCGAACCTTTTTTAATGTGCACTTGTGATGCCTGCGACCGCGCGCCCATGCCACGCGTTGTACAGTTGCACCCATTGTCTAACATCTGTTATACTCAGTACGTAGCCCCGTATTACAGTATTGTTATACGTACTACGACACGCCACCTTCGTCAGACTGCGTTGCCACTGCCGCAGGTTTGCTGGCGTGCACTCTCACTGAACGTTTTGTATGTACTGTTGAAATAAGGAGAGGTACGGTAACGTAACGTTGGTAACGATGAGAATTGAACTAAATCGTGCAATTGTAGTTAAGTGACGATGAATCAGTCTAAGCTTAACTAGTCTAGTTTTGCTTCTGTTCCTACGTATATACAGAAAGATAAAGAAAGAGGAAGGGCAGGAAGGTTAACCAGACGCAAATCTCACGATTTATTACCCTGTTCGAGGGTTGGGGAAAAGGGCACTAGAATGAGGGAGGACGAGAGGGAAGGACAAACATAGTAACTTCTGTAAGCGTTCACTGTGTATATAGGATAGTACATAGCATTGCGAAGGCCGGATAATGCCAACGCTGTACAGAGCTAAATAAACAGAGCATATATAGACACGTCGGCCATGTATGCTTATAAAAACTAATAGGGACCCATGTATGGAACTATATATTATGAGTACGCATAAATAACATAACGGGTTATTCGCGTTTTTCGAAAGTAAGATCATTGTAGTATTTCGGTAAAAAAAGAAACTTTTAAGTGTTTCGCAAGGGTGCACTTCCAAGATGAGCATTGTTATCAGTGCTCTTGCCGTCATTGGGTTCGCTTTCCGCAGTGACCGACGGTCTGATAAGAGATGGATCGTATTTTGTAACAAGACAAATTGTGGTTATGCAATATAATGAACAACCTTGACTGTCCTGTTTATACATGCCGCAAGCGAAGGTCGCGATACCAGCAACCTGCTTTTGTTTATTTCGCCTGGAGCTTTCTCCATTTCGACTGATATCAATCGCAGCTTGCACGAACCCCTGGCCATCAAGATATCGTGTATACTTAATCACGGGGCTTGAGAAGACTTCAACCTTGTATTCCGAAGTGTCCTCGGTGTTGTGACCGGAACTCAAGGCTGAGGAACCTTGTGGCGCAGCTCGGTATCTGCGCTCGAGATCTGGTGCGATCTCTGAGCGATTGGGATCTGTCCATGACGACAAGAGATGTAATGCAAGGCTGCGAGATCAGCCGATTCGCCGCTCGTGAAAGACCCGTTATAAGCGGAGAACGTGAGGCGAA